>NC_080727.1:21360000-21660000 GCF_019097595.1 Hemibagrus wyckioides
GAACAAATCTTGCAAAAAAAGCAAAAAATATCTCAATACAGTGCTTTTTGATGAAAGAAAAAAATAGTTCCTACTTACTAATTCATGCCTTTGGTGGTTTAGTGATGTTTACTGGTGTACTGTATATTTATAGACAAACAATATGAAGTAATATGCAGAGAAAATAACAGCTCAGTATTACAGCAGAATTAAAGCCTGGATCCGGGAGCCGTCAAGCCATTTTTGTAAATTGAATCTATAATACTTTTCCGTTTATTCTTAAAAGACAGCGTAAGCCAAAATAGCACACGATGACACATATGTAGACGCAAACTCTGTTCTTGTTAAACTCGACTATTGCATTCTGAAAAGAGAGATCTTTGGTACAGTAGACTACTGTGACAGGATACGGTATGAAACAGTTGGGTGTAGAGATCTGGGTAAAAAACAACAACAACGGACTGATTTATCTCAAAAAGAAAATAAAAACGTATTTTAGCTTGAATTAACTGCAGCAGTTTTAATGTATGGGCCTGGAATTATTGGGAGAAAAAATCTGATGAGAAATCTGCGTAACAGACGAGTGTTATGTAAGGAATAAATGAAGTGTTATGTAAAGAAGATAATCACTGATGGTGTAGTGTTATGCGATGTGACAGGAATCGTGTTAAGGCTGCCACGAATATGATTCTTTTCAATAACAGCAAATGCTATATAAAATGTGACATGAATCTTTTTTGTTTCTCTTACACCACCACCGAAAATTACAATTTCTAATTTCGAAAATGAAAGAAAAAATTCATGACACTTCCTGTCACCACTTCCTGTTACCAAAGCATCTACAATCGATCGTCCCCTCACCAGCCTCTATTTATTTCTATCTTGAAGTAAAAAAAAACCCCAAAATTCTGCTAGCCAAGTTACACAGAAGCTGGAAAGCATGATGTCTCTGAAAGGAGAGAGAAGACAAAAAACACAAAGGAGACTCTTGCCATAAATGTTAAATAAATTGGCGCATTAATATAAACCTGCAATGTGATGTGCAGCACTGCTGTCTGAGCTGCTGTTATAGAAAAGTCCTCAACATCAAACAAATACAAGAAGTGCTATAGGAGACCTGGTCTAATTTTGCAAATGTCTTCTGCAATTACACACATGTACCTGAGCCAGGGGGTGAGCGTGAGCATGATTCTCAGATTTGCATATTCATACAAATTGCATTTCTTGATGAAAGTAAAAATGTAGATGCTTCTTCTTCTTCTTCTTCCACTCTCATGTCCTGCCGCCTGCTAAAATTTAAAGCCATGCCATCAAGGAATTTATTATTCTAAATAATGCATTAACTGCAGTAACAACAGTCGACCCCATCCATCAGGGTACAGTATCTGTGATGGTTTAGTGCCACAACAAACATCCATTACCATTTACCAAAGCAGATCCCCAAAGAAGTTGACCCGTGGTCCCAATCAGTCTATCCACCTGGAGCAATGCTGAATCTAATCCGAACTGATTACCCGAAGTGATGCAGGCAGCAAGCTGAAGGAGGTGCTCGAAAAAACACTTCCTAATCTTCATTAAGGCCTTGGCAGCACCGAGGGAAAGCAGTATGAGGAATTAGCCTGCAGAGAACAAGTGCCCTGGTTGCTCTAAAATGGCAGTCGTGAAAGGCACACAGCAACACAGCTCTCACTGATCGATGTGGAAAATACTTGTATACGTGCCTGTGTTTGGGATAATTAGGGATTTTTTAGAGAGCGCTGGCACGTGTTCCCTCCCCCTTTCAAAGTGTGAATCTGCCCATCCACATTTTGGAGAAGGCTTGCCAGGCTTGAAGGTGCTATTTGTTTCAGCTGAAGTTGCGTTTTTCCGCCTCACTGTGTAGCTTAAGTGGGTCAGCCAAAACATCCCCTCCTCTCTCTCTCTCTCTCTCTCTCTCTCCCCCTCTTTCTCTCTCTCTCAATACGGAACTAATTGCGTGTCCTACTGCTGTTTTATATACAGGGCTTCAAATGTGCTGATGTGTGTCTCTATCCTCCTCCATCATGAATAATTCCTCTTTCGCTGGGATCTTGAGGCCTGTGTGACAGCATGAGTGGAGAAAGTCTATAAGCTCAGCATGGGACTGAGATTTCACCTGCTGTTCGTATGCTGTCTTGTGTCTCCCGTATCCCACAATGCTGCGTATTATCAATTATCGTACTTTACACTTCATCAGATGGTCTCCATGATGATTCATTTTTAATAATCAACCAGGAATTAAAGAAGCTGTTAACTATATATATGTATATATATATATATATATATATATTACGTTATATATATATATATATATATATATATATATATATATATATATATATATATATAATGTGGATGAAATGTTAAAAGTTAATAGGCTTAAATTGTTGATTCTGGCTCATTTGGCTCATGTCCATTGCCTATTGCTCTATCAGAGCCTATCCTTTTATTTAGTGGAGGACGATATGACTGTGGAAGATTCTGTAACAGATTCAGGCTGATAATGATCCAGAGGATAAACTGGCATGTTCTACTCTGACTTTAGTAGCACCTGAATCCCGAAGACACTGTGATCTATATTATGTAGAGTTTTGTTCTCAGGGCTGCTTTCTACTATGAAATATGAAGAAGAAAAAGAAAATTAACTAACTCCTCCAGACTAAATATAGGCTCGTATAAGAAATGCACAAAGACCCGAGACAAGAAGAAGCTGTTTGGTAAAATATAAACCACTATTTGCAGTCTCCTGGGATTTAGGACTGTCTGTCACCACTCAGAGCTGTGATATAGACACTTTTTCCTCTAGAGTCTTCCATGACAGGTCTGCTGTTTATTTCGAGCAGGACTGGCTAATTAATTAAACTACACAAGTTAGTATTTAAGTCTGTGTCATTAAAATCCTACATTTCATATAATTAAAGAATGATCAAGATGTGCGCATTTTGTCAGTGTTACTTCAAGGCACCTGTAATGTCTCATTATGGTGAGAGGTGATTTCAGTGCCAGTGTCAAGAGTTTGTGCCCTTGTCCTGCTGCACTAATGCCTTCAGACCAAGCCAGTTGGCTTTGAATGGTGTGACCTCACCCCAGGGCCCTTCCACTAGTCGTTAAATTTGGTGTAACATTAGCATGCTATTTTCAGGCCTGGGTTATTTCCCTTTACAATGCAGTGTTTTGTCTGGCTGTATTGTTCCTTGCAGGCACAATTACGCCAGCTGAAGAGGCCCGGTGTCCCAGGGGCAGCTTCTGTCCGACCTCTGTGGTCAGAGGACGTGCTAAGCTGTTAAAATACCCACCGGGGAGTAGCGAGCTCTGACACAGAGAGGTCAGTGAGATGAAAGAGAGAGTGACAGGACCATGCAATTATGCAGGCTTCATCCACTAAGCATTGTAAAGATGCCTCATGCATCACGGTGTACAGAACAAACCTGAGCCACTGCACTATAGTGGAGCTTCCGGTTCTGAGGGGCTAACATTACCGGCTAGTCGAAAAGCAATGCGGGAGAAATGTCACAAGGAACCAATCCGCCTTAGTACTTGTCTGCTCTGTCCTCGCCTCCAGAATGGGAGAGCCAATTTAGGACCAAAGACCTTTCACACTGTGGTGTCAAAATGATCTTGCTCGTTTACCCATGCCTGAACTGTGCTAAAGATGAAAAGGGTAGGTTTCACATGGGCAGCATTCTGTACTTCCTCTGTAAGCTTTATGTGAAATTTTTTTTTTAGCATTTTCTTTACTTCTGACACAGCATTGCTTTCCCATCACTCTCCTCCAGGCCTAAAACATTCAGGACTCCTTGTAGGGATTATACATATAGTTTACACATGCATGATTTATATACTAAAGGATGGAGGTATTAAATTATGACTATGCAGACTCTTAAGGGGTGGTTAAGCGCCTTGTATTGGGGAACTGCTTGCATGACAACTACAGCTTAATTGCCTCAGAACAACATCTGTCCCACGCTTTCCTATTATAAATATTCAGGACATGTCTTTGGAAATGGCTGATTTAAAATGCATAAATTAAGAGAAGGGCCACTAACTGAGGAGACTCATAGAATTCTCATGGTCTACTGGGCATTCAGTGAACACTAGGTCTTACCTTCTTTTATTCAAGAAGACATCATTGTCTCATGTTTGCTGTTTTTTTAGACTGGACTGTAAGAACTAGTAACTAGTAAGAAAGGGAAATTCTTGCCATTGTTCAAAATACTAATCAACCTTTCATGAGACCCAAGCAACAAGGTTGAAATGGAAACACGCTGTCAAGAGTATTTGTGAAATCCTCACGACGGTAGAAAATCATTTCATAATGCGGTCCTCTGCTTAGAAAGGATCTTCTGAGACATATTTTAATTCCTTTTTCCCTCCTCCTGTGTGACTGCATGTGATAGTTGTCCTGCTTTGCAATTCACTGGTGACAAATGTCAGGGTATGACACATGCAAGACAGTAAGCCAAGTCTTCACCAATCCTCTGAATTCTGGGAAATTCACAGATCCTTGTAACAGTATGGGTGACTGATCTAATGCATGAGTTATTTTCTCAAATCGAATGAAAATACCCTCATCTGACCTGCCATGGAGAAAGACTTTCTTTCTAGGGACTTCTTTTGTAATTTGTCTCTGTTGTGCAGTCACCTGTTCTGTCTCCACATTGCCGTGACCTTTTATTATAAGGTTCTAGTCGTACTATAATAAAGAAAGGGCGGTTCTTCTATTATGAAGAACGAATGGAAGCCTTGTAACATGAAGGTTCTTGCGTAGGTTTGCTTTGGGTTGGTCTTTGTTTACATTTGCTTTGTTGTGTTTACTTGCGAGATGTTGTGTCTAGCTGAGCATCTGGCCACACAAGTGTTTTGAAGCTGATTGACCTGCACTGAGAATCTCAAAAGCTATCTGGATCTTAGGACGGTCTTTCATGATTAGCATCTCAGATTATTCAGTGGTGTGTTGTTTAAAGTCTAATCATAACCCCCTCTGACCTACTCACCGTCCAGCTGAGACCACCTCGATTTAAATTCACGAAAGCTGAATAATGTGTGGTGGCCTCAGAAAACCCTTCATGCGGCCACATTTGGAAGAGTTCCAACATACAAAGGTCTGAAATTACAGAAAGTTTCATCAGTTTTCGTGTCAGGTTTCATCTGCGACATAGCAGGTTCTGAAAGTCAGGATTATTAGTTGGGAAGAACTTTGGAGCATAATGAATGTTGTAATGTGAGGGTTTGATGAATCTGTGAAATCTGTTATCATAGATGGCTTCTCCTACATTTTCAGCTTTGATCCTACAGTGTGGCCTGCTGTTTTCCAGATTTGCCCCCTACCATGAAAAGTTACCTCCAGCCATCTCACAGTTACTGCTTTCACACACCAGCCTACGGTGGCTGAGAAGTGCAAAACAAAATAACAAAACAAAAATAAATCCAAAAACACAACATTTTAGAAAAGGTAGGTATAGTTTGGATTTGTTATTTTGTTTTCTGATTTGTTTTTGTTTTTTTTAAGAATTGTTATTTTGTATTCAGATGTGTTATTTTGTTTTTGGGTTTTGTTGTTTTTTGTTTTCTTTTTTGTTATTTTGTTTTCTTAATTTGTTATTTTGTTTTATGATTTATTTTGTTTTATGATTTGTTATTATGTATTCAGATTTGTTATTTTGTTTTTTTATTTGTTATTTTGTTTTCTTTTTTTGTTATTTTGTTTTCTTTTTTGTTATTTTGTTTTCTGAATTTGGTATTTTGTTTTCTTATTTGTTATTTTGTTTGTTGATTTGTTATTTTGCTTTCTGATTTGTTGTTTTATTTGTTGATATATTTTTTTTTTCCAGATTTGTTCATTTGTTTTGTCCTTCTCAGCCACTCTTCTACGCAGTACAATGCAGCACCACGAACTCTTTTACTTAAAATGTTGTACAAAGCAAGAGGCTGCTTTTTCAAGTGTTCAGTCACAAGTGGAAGTTCTGTATCTGATAAAAATGCCCAGTTTGCAACAGCCGAAAACAAATAATCAGAGTGCTCTCAGCTATTGTGAAGTATTTCTGGAAAAGACGTGAGTCAGCCTTAAATCTCTTGGATGAGAATGCGGTAGAGGAGAGCAGATAAAAGAGCCGTCATAGCTCATGAGGGAAAACATCATCATGGTGCCCTTGCTCTTTTAGCGCTGGACTCACCTGCTTTAGGCTCATTACCAGTAATTTGTCTGGTAGATTATGGGCGTCTTTCTTATTAGCTATTTGCTATGGTAGAATGTATTCATCAAGCATTTTCAATGTCATATTTATGATTTAAATTAGGGAGGTCTATGCAAATTAAACCATGGTGTGCTTATATAGGTTTCCAATATGAAACTGAGCGCATGTTTAATTTATCTAATGAGTAAAATATAAAACTTATCATATACTTGGTTCGTTTTAATTGGCTGAGCACAAACACACCTTAAAAAAAAGAAAAAGAAATCTTTTCTTTAAATTATTTCTCAAGAATCTTTTTTTTTTTAAAAAGAGTACCTCGGTGAAATAAATGTTTTAAATATGGTTTGTCTTTGTAAATGCGAAACAATATGCGACTTTCATCTGTCTTACATTCCCTGAACTATATGGAAAAAAGTATTACTTACACTGCACAAAACTGAGATAAAGATAAGGAACTGTGGACATTTTAATATATATATAGCAGTATGCACAGTAGTACATGAAGGTTATAGCGATTTCCAGTGCAGGAATAAATGCATAATATTGATTATGACCTTAATAGAGTGAAAAAGCGATGCTGGGTGTTATGATGACAGAGGTGAGAAAGAAGATGGTAAGAGCTCAGGTCTGGATTGTGTAATTTTCACCTCCACCTCTGTGTCGGGAGATGTGTGTGAAAGAGAAGCCCTGAGTGTTGAAGACACAAACGAAGAACGCCGGATGGCTTCAGGGAGCACCGGAGTCGTTCCGGTACGCATTCCCAAACCTCTTAAGCAAAAATACTTCTTGCGCGAGGCTTGGAGCACAGTTCCTGTTTGAGAATTCACACCTGGTAATGTATCAGACGCTGAACAGAAGTGAACAGAATGCAGGAGAAAAATAAAAATCAATTTCCTCAGAGATGAACCAAAATCTGAATGTTTCTGTTCGTCCGTTCCTTTTCCACGTACTCTATGTGGGCTTCAAAATAATCAAACGGCATATTTAGGGAGAACGGTGGCTTACTGGTTAGCACTGTTGCCTCACAGCAAGAAGGCTCTGGGTTTGAATCCCAAGTTCAAACAGGCAGGGTGGAGTTTGCATGTTCTCCCCGTGCCTGCGTGGGTTTACTGCGGGTACTCTGGTTTCCTCCCACAGTCCAAAAACATGTACATTAGGTTGATTGGTAATTCTAAATTGCCCATGTGTGGTTGTCTGTCTATATATGTGGCTGGGAGCTGTCCAGGGTGTACCCCTGCCTTTTGCCCAATGTGTGCTGGGATAGGCTCCAGCAGGCCCCTATGACCCTAATTAGGAATAACGTGGGTATAGACAATGGATGGATGGATATTTATGAAGTTATCTGAAGAAATTCAAATAGAAGCTCGAGGAGTAACACAACAGCACTATTTATATCCCTATGCCATATACACTTGCAAACCCTAGTAAACTCCAGTAGGTAGAAATACTAACGCTTTTACCAGGTCTGGGTGTGTGATATTTTTCTCAGAATTTTAGCTACATTTCCCTGAAATATAAATGTAATCCACTGTAACCAAGCAGAAGAAATGTACACCTCATCATCGTATCTGTGTCTATATTTGCAACCACATATAACATATTATCTTTAATCCAAATAACCTACTTGTATTTGTTTACATCCATAAGCGTCATTAAGTTCCTAGTTGACCGAGACGCCAGTATATGCCGCTGCACAGATTTGGTGTTAATGGCTATAGGTTATCACCAAAGAAGAAATTAAGTGAAACATGAATCCCTGTAGCTGCTTGGCTGCAAAACCTTGTTCTTGCTAACATGTTAGTGTGAGGTTCAAGAGCAAAGGGATCTCTCGATTCCCAGAGTAGAGGTCTGATGAGTATCTGGCTCGTACTGCGGGGAAAGACTCCCACCGTGCTGTAAATGACAAAGCGCAAAGCTCAGTAAAGGCTGGGAAGCTTTGCTAACAGCACGTCTTTGCTGCCAGAGCACCTGCAGTGCCTGGCTCTGCACCTGCAGTGGATGCAGAGAGGAAGTGGACAGTGAGAGAGAAAAGAGTAAATCGAGGGCTTTGGGTCTGTGGCCATCCAAAGAAGATGAATGATAGGAGGAGGAGATATTGAAAATGAGTTGTCGCAGTCAGTTAGAGATACAGCATGATGACAGGATGTTTGAAGGAGATGTTGGAAATGACCTTGACATTTAAAGAAAAGGCTGTCAGCAGTTTGTAGTACTACATCAAAATGGTGTAAAATGAAAGGAAACAACAAACTCAAGATGAATTAAAACACACACATATACAAAATAATATCAGCACTTGCTTGCTTGGCTTGCTATTTATTTTTCGGCAACTACCAGAAAGCTCTAAATCCTCAGGCTATATCTGTACAGGTGGGTATCAAAGGACACTTGGCATCTAATAAGTGTCAGTCTCTAAAGTGGTTGAAAGTGCAGCACTTAAGCTAGATGCTATGAGGCTTCTGCGAATGGAGATGGCAGGCTCGTTAATTTGCTTCACTTCGCTACGGATAATGACTTTCCTGATTTACGGTAGAGCTGGATCCCCTCATCTTGTCAGCAGTGAACGCCAAAGTGAAATGATGTTGCTATTTCTAATTAGCTTCTCTCATTTAGAAAAGATTATATCAGCCGGTGTTGGTGGAGAAACCAAGGCTAGGCTGCGACTCTCTTGCTCATCCTTTCTTTCTTTTTTTTTTTTTTTTTTAATTTTTTTTATACCATGACCCTGAGCCAGTTATCTCTATCTTTTGCTAGCTCATCTCTGATCAGATGGAGATCCTGGATTGTGCCTAGAGACTGCAGTAGAAAATTCAGAAAAGTTTGAGATGAGCTAATGGATGATGCCTGGGCTTGTAACGCATGAGCTCCCAACAGCTGGGCTGCAGCTGCAATCCTGAGCTCAAAAAGTGCTTTGGGGGGGAGCAGTATAGATGCTTTATGCAAGACTCCGATTGGTTCAGATGTTCAGCTCAAGATGTTGCTGCTGCAGTTTAGAAGCATGGGTTTTACACTGAAGTCATGTGATATGCATAAAATGCATAAAAGTCCAATATTACGAAGCATTTCGGAGCCAGACAACGCAATCAGCGACACTGATTTTGCAATAATATATTGTTATTACAATATACACAATAGAAAAAAAATGTAACAAGAAATGTATCTTGAAATATTCATGGGATAATTTATATATTATTTTAAATCCATAAAGAATTCAGAAATTATGCTGATGCTCAAGTTGCTTGAAATCTCCTGGTTACACAATGGCACTCGACTATATGTAGTTATAAAAAGAAAAGGATTTATAATCACACTTTCTGCCGTCACCCAGATGAATTCTGGTTCCTCTCAAGAAGCTTTCTTCATCGTATTGTCTCCGGGAGTTTTTCATGCTCATTAGGGATAAATAAAAACATTATTCTTGTAAAGCTGCTTGGCTACAATGTCTTGTTAAAAGCGCTATGCAGAGTCTCACAGTTAGATCCTGAGCTTGGGTTACTGTCTATGTGGAGTATCACATAATCTCCTCATGCTCATGCAGGAGTATTTGGTGCCCTTCAGTGTCCTGGTGCCTCATCCTGGGTGTATTTTCCTCGTATGCCTCATTGTTCCTGGTATAGATTCTGCATCCACTGCAATAATGTTCAACAGACCCCCTACTTATGGTCTTCCACCCACTGTGGCCTGTACTGTAGTCTCCAAGCTGCAGAGCTGTTGGGGTAATCTTCCAGCTTCACTGACCCATATAGGGAAAAACAGACCTAGTACAGATGTAACATTTCCCCAGAAGCCACCTCATGCTTACTTTACCCAACACGCCTAAGGCAAAGTTGTATGTAGCTGGAGATTATAAACGGCAGCCTTTTTCTGAGTACGGGTAGGCTTCTGCACTCTCCACCAGTCTCTCATCGCTTGCCATTGACATTCACAATCCTGCTTCCATCTTATCAAACTCTCTCCAGCCACATAGCAAAAAACATAACGCAGACACAATGCCGGGAAAAGCTTCAGGCTGAGCTCAAGTCGCCGCATTCAGAGGCCAGCGCTGCTCCTATCAGGCCATCAATTAAGCTGTGTGCTAATTGGATTATAAGTCACAGAAGGCAAATGAAAGATGAATTATGTGGCTGTTCATAAAAAGCATCCTCTGATCTAAATGATGGGAGATGGTGATTGTTTGTACAAGGATTTCGCTGTAAGAGATGGACTGTGAGAGAGAGACTGGGGTGAGTGAAGAGAGAGAGAGAGAGAGAGAGAGAGAGAAAGCAAGAGAAACAGAGCCTGTGGCGGTTGCTGCAGTGTGTGGAAAGCTCATTGACATGGGTAGGATGTCTCTATGAGAGAAAATAATTGTCTATCTGGGGACTAAGTGAAGCTTCAAAGGTGAGAGGTCCATGAAGGACCGCTTTGGTAAACATGAGTGAGGCAATAGCGATATTGATAATTCTCTTTCTGTCTTTCTGACACCCATTTCTCTCTGTCTTTCTCCCTCTCTTCTTCTTCTCCTCCTTATTCTTACTTCTTAAATACACGCATCCAAGTGGGCTGTTTAATGAACCCCAAGCCCGCAGTGCGATTATAATGTAGAGGGAATATTGAACAGTTCTCTTTTCTTTCGGAAAGATGCATATTTCACCTGATCACTTCTTTTTTTCTTCGTTTCAAGCGGCCGGTTTCATGCAAAGGATTTTGACGATGCAGGCTCATGTCTCTGTCTAAATATCCCATAAGCACAGAGGACGATGCACAAGCAACTCTGATGATAAGCGGCTGAATAGGAAAACGCCAGCCGCCACACTTCCGTCTTGCCCTCCGGTGGTGGAGTGCGTACTGCGAAACTTCATTTCAGGTTCAGCACGGAACAGCCCCCAGACTCGTAGTGGTTCTGCGTTCCCAAGGTGAACGTAATTCCTTTAAAAAATGCAGTTATTAAAAAAAGGGTGATGCCAATAAAACACCTACAAATATGTATAAAAAAATATGTACAAAAGAGACAAGCAGGGCAATTGTCCTGCGGGTGACTGGTACGGCATGCAGCTCACGACTTGGCAGTGAGGCTGCGCAGGTCCACTGCAGAATACAAATCAATTTAGCTTTCGCTGCAAGTCTGCAATCAACATAAGGTTATCGCCAGTCTCACATCTCTAAATAAAACTTTGTATGAAAGGGCATAGCTGAAGTAAGGTATGTGTACCAGTACAGAGGGTCTGAGGTGCAGGCCAGGGGATGAGGAGGAAAGTCTCTGATTGCAGGGAATGAAAGATAACAGGACACAGAGAGTAAGAAGGAAATGTATATAGGTATAACAACCTGCTCCTTAAACATTTATTCCCCACTCCTTCCTTCTGTCTTGATAAATGACAGGCATGGATTAGAATATAAAACATTCTCCTGAACAAACCGGGTCTCACTCCAGCAGGCTGCACAGGCATCATGGAGCTTCAGGCACTGAGCTGCTGCATGATGAAGGCCTCTGTGGATGCGCCTCTGACAGCTTTTTGTTTATGTTTCACTGAGCTCTCGAAGTTGTTAAAAAATAACGTCTGCATAATGTATAAAATGCACAGGCGTGTGCTCCAGAAATGGCACACACTGTTGAAAAGATCTAACAAACAAAGTCAGAATGAACACTCGAGCCCGGGTGTATAGCTCACCACTGTTCACGTCACATGCCAAACGATGACCGTCAAGTGGGAGACCTTTCCAGTCTACTGCTTTTCCTGTGGCCATCAGATGTGTGGTTCGGCACTACAGGCGTACAACAAACCCACTTGTACCACAGTATAAATTCATGAAGAACAGATGGTAACAGACCACACTTCCAGAACATCTGGAATTGATCATTAAAAAGCATATTAACAGTTAAGGGAAATGTATCTTTTAATTTTCACCGATGTCACAGGAACCGTCTATGAAGAGAGAGAGAGAGAGAGAGAGAGAGAGAGAGTCTGCATGACGTAGAAACTGTTAAAGCATAAAGCTCTCTAAATCGGATTAATAGGAGTGCATTTGGCCTCTATATAGCAAAGTAATATGTGAAGCACTCAATAAAAACCACATGTGCATGCTTATTACATAAAGACAATCCATATTTGTTTTAAAAGCTCTCCGTGGAGAGAAAGAACAGCCAGGTTTGGTCGGATGTGCGTTTTGGGTGAATTTCGGTTTTAAATAACAGTGTGTATTGATGTCTAAGACACCCTGAAGCAGAGGACTGAGTATACATTCATATTTTGAACAGGAAAAAAATAAATAAAAACCTACACAGCATAGCTGATTATTTTTCACACAGCCTCGTGCTATTGTGGTTATAAAGAAAAAAAATAGCCATAGCTCAAATATGACATGTAATTATTTACCGCTTAAAGGGCAAAAGCTGGCCAGTGGAAAGTCATCTTAATTAGCAATTAGTCATCAATAATTAAAAAAAAAGCAGCCACACAAGAATTATTATTAAATTATGAATTATTGAAACCTGATAGATCGTCGTCCCATCCCTGAGGAGCACCGAGTCAACACAGAGGTGGCAGATTATTCCTATCATGTCAATCTGACCTTAAGAGATCAATATGGCTAAATGCTACATTACAATACATCTACGACTGGGCTGCTTCCATTCAGGCTCAACAAAGGCTCAGATACTTGATACAGGCTCCATTTTCAGAGCATATGTGAGATCAGTTTCAAATGCCAGCAGTGAGATTGAGGCTGAGGTCCATTTGGTGTCCACTGCTTAGTAAAGATGTTGCCTGTTAGTGGAACAGGTTGTGGAGCTGCTATTTCTTTCCTCTGCCTGACAGAGAGCCGTGCTCGGGATATGACAAGTAAAACCCGGCAGCTCTATTCCCCTACCTCTGGACTGCCTCTAATTAAATTGAGCTCTTCGCTTGTCAATGTAGAACGAGAATTTAGCAGCTGCTTGAGGAGAGGAGAGCCAGGAAGCTGAATGCGATGCTAAGAGAAGGAGAAGGATTGCAAAGCCATATATTTCTGTCTCTGGGGAGAGAAGCGGCACTTCCTCTGCACTTTGGAAGTCCCCTGTAGCCTTTTTAAGCTCCTCCTGATAGTCATGATGCTATGTGAACTACGCTGCATTCAGCCATAACCTTAATGCAACTCCTGTTTCCACTTGAGGATACTGCATATTTACTGCTGACTCCACCAGTACTGTACACGCCGCTGAGGGACACGGAAATCTTTAAATGCAGATGGCCGAGCCGGGCTCACCGAAGCCACACTAAATCAAGCTGTGGTAATAAATTACCTCCTCACATAGAATGGCCATGTGTGTATAATGTGGCTCTAAAAACCAAGCTAGACTAAATAAAAGCCAGCGACTCTGGATTCCTGAATGTAATTACTGCTATTGATTCCCAATTGGCTGCAAATTCCAGTCATTCATTAAGTCAGGAGCCCAGTTACAGGTGAATATGGTTGAATAAACCATCCCCGGAGGGAGAGAAGCAGAAAAAAACCATTCCCACAGCCATTGATTAAGCAAGAGTCAAGCAATGCCCCATGCGGGTCTTCAGATAATAGTTTTCTAGACGGTGTAGTCAATGATCGTGGAAACACCCCAAAATACTGGAAGTTCTACCTGTAAGATAATTCAATTTTAGTAGAGACATAGACACCATTAGATTTAGGGAAATTTGCATGTAGATGGAGATCTCCCTTATGAACAAGCCAGAGGCGAGGAAAAATTTCTTGATATTGACCTTGAGCAAAGTCCGACTCAAAAGGAGACCAATCCTCTTCTGAGTGACACCAGAAACTGGGGTTATATACGTCATTAGAACTCATATATTACTAATGAGGTCCTGGGATGAGCGCTCGGACGAGTACTTATAATTACAGCATCAGTTTTTTGGTACAATATCCAGATTTTCTACTGAAACAAACGTGCGACTTGCCAGTCTTTTTTAATAACCATGCAGAAAAGCATTCACAAAAGGAGGGCTGAAATGTCCAAGTAGATACTTCTTCCAAGTAGAAATGCTTGCTTTTTCCTGATTGGTTACATGTCCTTTTGTGTTTTTTGCCACATCCACATAAGAATCCACCTCAATAAGAACACCACATTAGAACTCTTTTTACTCGTCTTCTCTGGTCATAAACTTGATCCTTCTCTTCTGTTTGAGTTCGCCCGGCATGTCTTGTATGCTTGATCGATTGACCTTAGCCTTGCCTACTGTTTGTGCTTACAGCCTGCTGATATGGATTTGTTTAATAAAGGACTTGTGATTGCATCCAGCCTCTTGCTCTTCATGCAAAAGAACCTCGGTTGCCACGTACCCAAGAGATCTTCCTTTCAGCATAAACATAAGAAAAATGACACCAGATATTCCCTGCTGAAGTGGAGCTGCGTTTTAAAAGCATTATTAATGAAGTGCATCGCAGTGTACACGCGTTTCGAGATGAGACTTGTGGTGAAGTGCTAATAGAATTCAGCGATTTCAAGCGAATTGTTTTTTGTTGGTTTTTTTTTTTTATATATATCCTATTGTACTTAGAGATGACTGAAATACAGACAGGTAAGGAAAAAGAAAACAACAAGCACTGAAAAAACTTGATTCATGTAACAGCAAAAGCCTCATTTGAGCACTGAGCAGTCCAGCTGTGAGACATATGGGCTCTTCTCCACTGAGGTCTGAATTAAAGCTAAACCTATTGTCCGATGGCAGCTTGTAGCAGAAGAGACTACAGAGAAAAACACAATTAACACCCGTCTTATTAGGTTCTCTCCAGCTAACTGGGACACAGCAGGGTGCTTCTTCAGCGGCACAGAGGGACTTACGACGACTCGGGCAAGAGATCGAATTTTTTCCAGCAGGACCGTGTCTCCTCCTCCGACAGCTCCGCTTTGATGTTGCAGAGGAAGGAAAGTAAAGAGATGATCCGTGGATTTTGTATTATATATCAAGTGGGTGTTGCTAGATAAGCTGGAAGGGTAATTTCTGATGCCTTGTTCTTAAACATGTTAACAGCAAAGGGTTTTACACCAATTCCACACACACACACACACACACACACACATTAACCTTTGATGTTTTATTTTTTGATGGGATAGGGTGCTTAATATTTTGAGCAGAAGGTGTTTACCTATGAGAGGTTTACTAGCACATTTAAGGGTCAGTTGATTGTGTAATACGTTTCATTTCTTCCATCCATTACTCATAGGCTACGCTCATGTTACTAGGTTGAAGTGACACAAATTTGATTTTCTGCCTTAACGTGACACATCTCATTTTTTCCAAGAATGTGTGGAAACAAAATTTCATAGATCATTTTCTTTGTGTATTTCATTTATCCTCCTTGGTCTGAATAGAGGAGTGAAAACATGGCTTGTAAAATAATGAGCATGGAAAGTCTCGGTTCTTTCGGTGATGATCAGCTGCTTTTTAACGTGAAGCACCCCCTTATATAAAATAAAAAACAAAAACAAAACCCATCACCCAAACACATAACCACTTATTTATAACCATCGATTCAATACCAATGGTTAAGCATTAAAAATGCAATGTAACTGCTGTAACTGCTGTCACTATTCACCAGTCCAGTTAGTTGTTTTCCTGGACCTTCTGTAAGCAGCTCAATACTCTTCTTATTGGCACTAGGGAGTGACAAGTTTAGCTATACTATTTGAAAAAGCAGAAACAAGAGGACATGCATTCAACTAGGTGGCCTTCGTAGCACTGTGTCCCACATCTAATGTCCAATTCATCCCAGGAGCAATATCCTTAGAACTGTCAGGCTTTTCATGGTGAGTGTTCAGAATTTCAGTCCACAGAGACCTCATTCCTATTTCACATGCTTTTCACCAAAACCTGAAATGCCCCACAAAGGCCCTGGCAGTGCCACCATTTCACTGGAGGACCATAAGGACAGCATGAAATGTTAAGCAATGGTAAAAGGGATATGTAAAGGGACGCACTGGGAGTCATGTTTTGGGACATTGTTCTGCTTTTGGTTGGACAGCAGCAGCTTGTCAACATATGGAACTGTCAGATATGTGTTTTATCATTCGGACAGTTAGAGTGGTACCCTGGAGAGTATAGTCCTAATAGTCCTGGGCTTAGAAGAAGTGTCTGAGCCATAGAGAGAGATAGACAGAGTTAGCCAACACACGCAGAGAGAGAGAGAGAGAGAGAGAGAGAGAGAGAGAGAAAAGCTGCTAACGGTGTGACCTTGTCTCTTTCAGAGGAATGGTGCTGGGGCGGGATTCAGTCAGCCTTCCATTTGCGCATACTGAACCCAAACCTCAATCGATTATGATCGAAGTAGGTCATGTTCCAGTACCCATCTCTCTACAGCCTCTCTCTGGCTCTTCTCTATCATGCCTCCTGTATTCTCTCTCTCTCTCTCTCCCCCCTCCATCGTTTCTTGCTGCAAGCACACGTAGTCCTTAGCACTAAAACCCAACATTGGTGGATCTTACCTCTGATCTGCAGCCAGCTAAAGTAGAAAGGACCATGAAAAACACAATTTGAAGGCTGGACAAATTGCATTGTACAGTGGTTACAGATGATCTCCCTTTACATTTCCCTCCAGCACTCATTTCCCCCCCATGAATTAATAAACACTGCATCCAACAATAAAAGCCTTACCTAAACACCCTGAGCATTAGAAAGTAAAGTGCAGCCACCACCACTTGGGAATTGTAATTCCGTGATTGGGCCACGCAGCCACTACAATGCTACATGCTGAATTTTGACAGACTGTAATTCAGCCCTGGAGTGGTTTAAGTGGGCAAACAGAAAATGAATTGCTGTGTACTTCAAACCAATTGGTTGCAATTCTGTTATTGCAAATGCAGGCAATAAATAGGAGCACGCAGTTTAATGTTTTCTTTTCTCACTGACACCAGTATATCACGTTCCGGTATTATGACAAAAACGTGATCAATTTTAACACAATTTCTCAAGACCCGTTTATGGACGGTTAACACAACTGGAATAATTACAGTATATTATTTCTCATGAATGTCATTGTGAGATACGGTCAGTAAAATCCAAGCACGGGAAAGCGGAAGAGTAAATTACTTCCTTCAGCCATTCAGACATATTGTCTGGTTTCTGGTCAATAATCAAGCAGTTTAATAATAATAATAATAATAAAAAAAACCCTAGTAAAAGTAATAAATATGTGTGCTTACATTGTGGCGGTACAACATTTATTAAAAAGGCATTCATCTTTTGTACAGCAATGCTGGAAAACGTAGGAAATTATGTCTAATGAGGTGACATTAGATGTTTAAAATCACTTTTTTTTACATAAGAGAGAAAAATGGGAACATCTTTACAGACAGGATTGTTACTATAATTTTTAATAACTTGTCTTCCATGCTGTTAGTTTGTTTAGTAGCTATGTGTTATTAACAGCGTGTTGAAGCTCAGGAGGCCAGAATGCAGAAAGAAAAATCTACATTTTCCAAAAATGTCTCATTAAAGCCCGATGTAGATACTGTTTAACGTAGCTCAGTAATGTTTCTGCAGTAAAAGACAAACCGAAGCAGTTCTGTCAAAATCAATGGCCTAGACTAGTTTTTCTGCCTTCCTATATAATGCAAATTCAGTATATAACTATTTTAATATGACAGACCTGGAATCAATGAAATATCAATAATGAAATAATTATATATGATCAAGGGAATTGCAGGCTTTCAGTTCCATGTCTATGTTGCATTTTTTTTTTAAAATAGTTGCACTATTATTATTTCATACATCAGCCTCTATGTGGTAGCGCTGTACGTTCTAATAATACAGCATTCAAGGTAATTGTAGCGGTCTGTATACACGCGCCAGCTACTTCATTAGGAACACCTGTACACCTGCTCACTCATGCAATTATCCAATCAGCCAAACATATGCAAGCAGCACAACGCATACAGTCATACAGATACTGGTCAAGAGCTTCAGATACCGTTCACATCAAACATCAAAATGCTTGCATGGTTGGCGGAGCCAGACGAGCTGCTTTGAGTATTTCAGAAATTGTTGATCTCCTGTAATCTTCACGCTTAACAGCTTAGACAGAATTGATACAGAAAAAACAAAGGATATTTACATCATTTGGCAGACGCCCTTATCCAGAGCGACTTAAATGATACAACTAAGCAAAGTGAGGGATAAGGGCCTTGCTCAAGGGTCCAGCAGTGGCATCATGGTGGTTCGGAGATTTGAACTCACAACCTTCTGACCAGTAGCCTTGACCTCTGAGCTACCACTTTGCAAAACATCAAATGAGAAGCATTCTGTTAGCGAAAACACCTTGTTAATGAGGGAGGAGAATGACCAGACTGCTTCAAGCTGCCAGGAAGGCAACAGTAAGTAAACTAACCTTTACAATTGTGGTAAGCAGCAAATTCATCACAGAACACACAACAAACAAATCAATATTATAATGTAGTTAGAATAATATATAACATATATATATATATATATATATATATATATATATATATTTTTTTTTTAAATGTAATACACATTTTCTGACTCAAACTAATGATGTTTCTGAATCACTTTCCTGTATATTATAGGGGATAAGGTTACAGTAAAGCAAACTGCAAATCTTTTTATGTCAGGATTTGCAATCGTAATATTAATTTTGGATTAAGTTTTTTTTTTTAATTAATGAATTTATTTTGCCATGCTGACTGGCAAACTGTTTCGGTAAGCAGTTTAGCAAGATCTCCACAGCCCCATGGAGTAATTTATAGAGCTGAGGTGCATGTTCCATTGAAAATCCATTTCAGTCTGTTCAGTCTGGAGAACCAAACACAGAGGTTCGGCTAGGATCAATCCCATTAATGCCCATCATTCACAGAGACTAAAACTACACCTTGAGATGTTTTCAGGGTTATTTCCTAATCAAAAAGAATCGGAGAAGATCCCAGTCAGTAACAGGAATAGGCATGTATGGTCTTCGTAAACAGCTGTTAATGCTGTAGCTCCTGAGGCACGGAGCTGGGGAATGCTGGAAGGATGCTAGCCACAGGCTTGAGCTTCAGAATAGCTTAGGCAGTTTGGTCTGTGTGTTTAAGCATTGGTATTCCGCTCCCTGTTCGCTTCAATTGAAGCGGAATCAATTGAAGAGATTCTCACCAGCCATTGCAGTTAGGTAAGAGTCAGCTATCCAGCTACGCCAATGGCAATAACACATTTCAAGTACAGTTACAAAAGTATAGTTTTATCTGCAGACGTAAAGCACTGTTTCAGTATTTTACACCCAATGCTCACTAGATTGCTCTTAAAACCTGCTGTTCTCCCACAAATGCTACAATATTATATATTAAGCGTCACAACATGGTGCTGAAATTGTGTTATTAATTATACACTTTATTAAGGTTATTTTAATGAACTCGTCTAGCAAGTTAATTAATCATGAGAATTGTATGCTTAGAGGCACAGGAGTTCAAACAGGTTCCATCGACCTCTTCTTCTACTGTTGCTGAAATGAAACGTCCCACCTGAATTCCTAATGCAACCACCAACTAGAGACAATATAAATGTCCCATTCTTACTGTCCACTCCAACCAGAAACAGTGCTAAAGTGGTGGGCTTTTTAAGCTTCCTACAACAGTGTGGCAACTACAGCCCAGAGTTCAGGGCATGTTCCTTCCTTGAAGAAAACCTTGCCGTCGCATTTATCACAGCGGCTTTAAAACAATAAAGCCTTTTTTCTTTCTCTTTAGAAAACAAACTATATCTGAAAGGCCTATTAGTCTTATGCGTTGTAGTGTGGTTGGACCAAATCCCAGGAGTATAGAGCAACAATGAACCCAATGTCAGTCATGTCATTGTATCGTACGGTGAGTTGAAAGCTGCACGCAAGTGTGTAAACCCGGCATGATATTTACTTCATTATTTATTTCCATAATCCTTAACGATATCCGAAGCGTACAACACAGAAGAGGCTACTGAGATAATTTACATTTTGAACACGAGAGGTCAGAAAAATACGGGAAAGTGACCAGATGAACTGTATGATATTGTAGGACTAAGGCAAAGAAACAGGAGGGTATAAACACACAAACTAATTACAAACTAATTACTTAAGAGGGAACACTTAAACACAATCCGGCAACACACCAATGACAAGTCAAGGTTGGGGACAAAACAGAAGCCAAAACAAATGCACATAGACATAACAAACAAATGCACATGCCATGAACTGAAAACTAAACAAACAGGAACTGAGCTTGTTGTGCTGGGAAACTGGCCAAGCTCCTGCGTGGGGGAATTCGAGATCAATAGGTAGCAGGTCACTTTGCATTTTTTCCAGGAAGAAGTCAGATTTTCTGCAAATGCCCATGGTGGCGATACACTTCAGTTTTCCCTCGATCCGTCTTCACACCCCATGTCTAAAAACCTGGACTTTCTGTCACACTCTCCCAACTGACCGATGCTTCCTTTCTGCAGCTATTAGGTCATGCTGCGATGCCCCATTAACATTTAATTATGTGAAATAAAATATTACATATGCTAATAAAAGATGCATGCCATTTTTGTAAGTCCTGTGCAGTGCTGTCTGTTTGGGTGATGTTTTAAGGACATGAAAACACTGAGTCTGGTAAAAATAGCCTCTCGGTCAGGCAGGCAGCTGGGATGTGCTGTACCTATGGGCTCTGTGGTTCCTTTGCTGCCACTCTGCAGTCTCTTCTACTTCTACTCGTCTACTTCTGACACATACAATCAGTGACAATTAGTGTAAGAATCGAGCTCTAAAAAGGATGCAAGGTGGGAGACTACAATTACACTCTTCTCACTTCTAGTCTGACTATAAGATTAGCAAATCTTCACAAAGAAGTGCAAGAGATTACAGCTCTGATTGACAGCCAAGGGCAACACAATGTGTCTGCTATGTTTTCTGCTTTATATAAGCAAACGAGAAGCGCTTATTGACTGACAGCGTGTCTGAACTGGTGTCTCCGGTGCTAGCTGAGAAGATGAGAGGAGAGCAAGGAGAACAACGCCTAGATCGTTGCTTCCTCTTCACTCCACTGCTTTTGCTGCTGTTAAGAAGATGGGCTGGTGAGTCGATTTCATTTGACTGAATTTGCGGTAATATGTTGCTTCACATGTCTAACCTCTGTCGCCAACCTATGCCTTCCTTCCCTGACCCTGCAACTCTATCTCTCCCTATCTTGTGGTCTTTCCTCCCATTTTTCTACTTGAAAATAGCACCCAAGAAAGTGTAAGCACTCGATTTCTCTTTGTATAATTTGTGACTGTTGGCTGATCTGGTTTCTGCTATCAGTCCATCACAATCTCTGGCATTATCTTGGACAAGCTATGCGAAGATAAGCAAGTGGAGCTTGAAGGATCACCCACTTTAGTGCAGAGGGAATTTGATCTACAGATACAGATCTAAATACAGTAAATCACTGCAGAAATGCAATGGAGCTTGTTTTTTTTTCTGGAAACAGCCCTGAGGTGATGGGTTAGAATGGGAGATGTTATCGAGTGGAATAGAGTGGGAAGGTGTAGGGATGAAGCCTCCCAGGTCTCTTCTGCCCCCCCATATCTCTTTGCCTTCATCTCTTTTCCTAGCAGGCCTCATTCACTCTTTTCACAACCTTCATCCTTGGATCTCTCTCTCTCTCTCTCAATCCATTTGGCTGATTGGTATCTTCTTATCTTCAATCTCCATTTTTCTCTCTGTTGTGCTTCCTAGAGTAGAAAGCAGCTGCATGTGTTTGGTTCCCTGATCTTATTAATAACTGCAAAAAAAAAAGAAAGAAAACAAAAAGTATTCTGCTTAGCTTACAGTCTTCATTTCTTTCCCTTTATATCTTCTTTGGGACTTGAACCTGGAGCCAGGGTGACTGGGTGACTAGCAGGACATAAAGAAGACAAACTGGATTGTGGTAACATGTGAAGAACACATACTGGCCTTGCACCATCACCACCCTCTTTGTGGTGGAAGAATCTCTCAAGCCTATGTGTTCAGGAAGGTAGATGTTCAAAGGTCTTAATCAATGTTTCATGTCTGGAACATGTTTCACCTCTCTATATTTCCAGCACAGAGGCAAGATGTCTAAATAATGCCTTCTCTCAGTGACTATTTCCATAATGCATAGCACACAGCACACTGGAGGTGGAGTGAACTGAAGTGCTGAGCCTGCCACTGGTGATCGCACAATTGAGTGAATTGGATGTGACAGACCAAGCCAGGGTTAGGCCCAGCAAGGTGCATTCTGGGCTATTGGGAACACTGCTGAGGAGTGAAAATAGCTCTCATGGGAGACAAGAAAGGGAGAGCGAGCAGGGAAAGGGAGGAGGTATAGGAAGAAGGGCAGGAAAAAGAGGACACATCCAGAAAGAGAGGAAGGCGTAGGAGCTGAGAAGAAGGCCAGTCAGATAGTGTTTTGAGCTAACAAAGCCTAATCTTGACAGAAGCTGTCCACCAGCGCGCTGTTGAAACATGGCATATGGTCACCAGGGCTGTTTTAAATCCCTTCTGCAAAACTGATGGAGGGGAGCTGAGGGAGCGGTGGAATATCTACACAGGAACGTGATTTGATTTTATGTCATTTTGCCTCAGGTTGTCATTTCCACTGAACCCCCCCCATTCTGTCACAATGACTAGTGACATTTACAATTTCTAATGCACTCTGGTTACCTTTCTTCTGCGTCTTCAGGCTTGTGATCTCGAAATCATGTTTGAACTTTGACTACATATCGTATTATATGTGTGCCTTTGAGCAGATAAATGGGAGTCATGCTGGATGGTCGCTATTTTCTTTGCTGGAGAGGTGCAAAAAAAAAAAGAGATTATGGGCAGTTCTACAGGGGTGGAATTCTTGGGGGGTTATTATATGTAAGTGAACAGTTAACACTAGCTAGTGGCAGAGAGGTAAAATGGGGTGGATATGTGGTCAGTTCTGAGAGGGTAGAAAGTACAGAGGAATTTTCTTTTCCAGTGGTTTTCTTTCTAGAGTTAAAGTGCATACAGTAAAGCTTTGAAGAAAATTATCTGCCAATTCTTTTTGACCATAGAAACTACTTGACTACTGAAAATGCACAACATATTGAAACTTAAAGCAGACAGGCTAGAAGAATAGTCAAGAACAAGAGGCTACACGGGGCACATGGCACTTGGCCTTTTTCTAATCTTTAACTGTCCTGTTATTAAATGATTTATACATTCAAGCCAAAGAGTCGATCATAAACATGAGAAACTAACAGAAAAGCTCAACAGCTGTACTGTACAAATATCCGAGAAGAACTTCCATGAAAAGATTTCTTCCCCATAAAAAAAAGGCCTGTATAAATCCAATTGTTCTGTCCTTCCTCTCTGACCTTAGCGCCAGGTTAAAGGTGAGCATGCAACATTTATTACACACCATAAACATCGTTATGCTGAGCAAAATTTACTCAGAACAACCACACATGTTCTCAGAGCACAAGCATCAACATGGCATATAGGGTGAGCACATGAAAGAATAATGGCATATTCATAAATTATGCAGTGCTAATGCTCGAGAGTCACAAGGGAGTGTGCTTTTTAGTGGATGTGTAACATGCTTCCTGTTCCCTACAGAGATTACGTAAGAGTCGGGGTTGGATATAGACCCTCACCTCAGACCAGTGGCAGCCGTGATTGAATCCGTGAATGAATCCGGCTTTGATTACATTTTAATGCAATACAGTACTCTATACAACAGCACATCATCAGTCATTAATTATGTACTGAACTATAAATTATTAATGACTGATAAAGAGCGTTTAAAATAAAACTAATATGATATATATATATATCATATATTATATCATATATAAATAAATAACTTTTTTGCCTCAACTCCAGTCACGAAGCTTGAAAACCTGGCATGGTGCACCTCAAAATTGTTCTTCAGACCTCAGATTTAACTACAGACTTAATTATTATTCAGCAGGTATTTGAGAATGACACACATGTGGCCTCAGTTATGCACGATTCTGACCTTAAATCCAGCATCGGTTTGAAGTTGACAGTTTGAAGTAACCACAATATGTCACACTGAAATATTGGTTTTGGCCTGTGAATGCTATTATTGCTATTATAATAACTCGATAATATCTTCCTTTTTAAGTCTGCGATAGACTTATTTTATACAGATGAGACAGCATTTCATCTGGAGACATGACTTATCTCAAGGAGCATCGTATTTATAAATAAACCTATCAATTAACTCCTTTAGTTATTTAAATGAGATGTGTGCTTTATTCTCATTCACATATCATTGTGTGTCTTCTTTCCTTTTGCGTTTCTACCTTGATTTCATATTACATCACGTTTCGCAGCAAAGACGTTTCAGTCTTGTTATTTTTTGAGGCTCAGATGTACATGATCGTGTATAAAGGCAGCGGTCCCGCCAGCCTCACAGGGGTGAACAGCATGCAGGTGATTTGCATAATCTGAATGGCGCTCCCAGAAAAATTGTGCTTAACCCACCTCTGAATACACTTAACCCCATAACGTTTGGATTTAAGTCGCTGACTCTGAATACAGCTCATGTACATGAAGCACGAATTTAGATGTTAGCCACCTGAATTTTCTCTATTTATTGTTCTTAATCACCTTTGCTGATTCTCTGATAGTTTAATTTTTTAACTCATAAATCGTAGGCTCAGCTTAATTATGTGACTTCCAGGTGTTGGGAAGGCAATTAACAATCTTGTATATAACAATGATGTAGATATTTTTTACTTTCATTTACTTTGGACACCCGGTGGTTTAGTGCTTAACAGGATTGCCTTGCACCCCTGGGGCTGGGGGTTCGATTCCTGCCTCTGCCCTCTGTAGGTGGAGTTATGTGTTCTCTCTATGCTCCAGGTTCCTCCCCAGTCCAAAGACACATGTTGTAGGCTGACTAGCCTTACTAAACTACTACTAATCTGTAGTGTGTGACTGGGCCCTGTGATGGGTTTGCACCCTGTCCAGAGTGTCCCCTGCCTTGTGCCCAGAGCCTCCTGGGAGATGACCCTGTGCTACAAAAGATGGATGGATAGATGGGTGGATGTTTTACTACCTTTGTCTTGATCGAACATGTAAAGCAGAATCTCCCACTGAGTTTATGGTGATATGATGCGAATAATCAGCAGTTGAGAGCTGTAAATGTGCAGTTCCTACCTAGACTATCATTATTAATGTAATGGAACGAGCCATAAAATGAGGTGTTATAAAGAAAAAGTTTGAGTATAAACCTGAAAGTGTGGATTACTGCAGAGGCTGGTTGGGTTGCTGGCCAGAAAGTTCATTTTCTGGATAATTGTCTGTTTGTGGTATGAGAGGAATCAGTGACACGTCTCACTCATCACATACTCATCAGGAACTGCAATGAACACCACGAAATGGAGAGAACACACATAATAAAGCCGAGACTAGTCATCAGTGAGGCTGAATCTCTGTCTCTGAATCTCTAAGAAACACTTATGTGCCTGCTGGTGTCATGTTTATTTTCCCATCTCACTCCATCTCCAGAGACGTTTCTCGTAATGGTGCTGCTAGTACTCGCGCTCTTAGAACAGAAACCGCCACCAACAACCGGGGGGATGATGAGTCGAGTCGAGGTCTTCTCTTTCCTCTACAACTGGATGATGTCATTACTAGACTGAAAGCAACATACGAATTATCCTGCATGTTTCAATAGAAAAGGAGGAGATATGATCAGTGAAAGGAATAATTTATTCATTACAATTTGGTCTGGAAAAATGGCTTGTAATTTTTTATTAGAAAGCCCTTGTGCTGTGTTTATTTGCACTTTGCAAAGTGGTGACATCATTTTAATTGACGATCTGGCACACGGCTAAAAAAATTTCTCCGCACCACTGAAATTCACTGACAAGGAAACAGCTTTCAAACATCTGGACACATCAGCGTGAAAGAGGTATCTGTGTTCACTTATTTCTGTCCCGCATGGTACAAAAACCACGGCTCATTGGTCATTGGTAATAAAGGAATTAAGGGTGGGTGTGGTCAGGCAAGACAGAAAAAAAAACCCCTCAACATCCTGAAGTGTTTTATTCCTTTTCTACCACAGCAATTTGCCAACAGCTCCATCTTCTCCCATTATAGTTAATATTCAGAACAGCCATGAAATGAGTTCCTGTTATCTCTTACATTCTAACAGCCAGAAACATTCCTTCTCTCACCAGGCTTTCTTTATTCTCTCGGTGAACGAAACAAAAATGTAAATGAGAAACAGAAACTTGACAGAAATCTTAAATAACACCGCTGACACTAGAGGCTCATTCCAAAAAAAAAAAATACTACATAAGCATCTCCTCACAGAAAACTTCACCTCATGAACAATTACATGATTTTAATTTCATTTATGAGGCGCATCTGCCAAACACGTCTCTGTGGAATCTGTTACTACAGAGAGGATTATATTGTGATGCCAGTGCGGTTCAGTGGGTTATTTTGTGTAGGTTTGTTGACATCTAATCCTAATTAGGTCCGTTTCCAATTCTGTGCTGTAACACTAGAAGAAAGTGGAAAGGTTAAAGGGGATGAATACTTTTCTTTATTTTGTTTTACTATATTATTAGACAAATGTGAAATATATTGAAATAGTTTTTTTTGGTATCTAAAGTTCTTTAGATATTTCTGTGTAAAAAAAAATGTCTCCTGTTTTTGTTTTGTTCTTTTTTTGTCAGATGAAAAAAGCCCTGTAGTCTTAACCTCTCCTCTACTGCAGTGGCTCAGAGTATTTCTGTTTTTATTGCCTTCTTTTTTTGTGTCTGGTCTTTTCTGGTTTTTATACCTGGTTTATGCCAACTACTCCACCACCCACCTGCCCATCACATCTCTCTCTCTCTCTCTCTCTCTCTCTCTCTCTCCCTCTCTTCCTCCTTCCCCCGCTCTCTCCCTTCTCCCCCTGCTCTCTCTCTCTCCCTCTCTCCCTCCTTCCCCCTGCTCTCTCTCTCCCTCTCTCTCTCCCTCCTTACCCCTGCTCTCTCTTTCTCTCTCTCTCCCTCCTTCCTCCCACTCTCTCTCTCTCTCCCTCCTTCCTCCCGCTCTCTCTCTCCCTCCTTCCCCCTGCTCTCTCCCTCTCTCTCTCTCCCTCATTCCCCTGCTCTCTCTCTCTCCCTCTCTCTTGCTCCCCTCTTCCCCCTGCTCTCTTTCTCTCTCTCCCCATCATCAGTCCTGCATGGCACTCTCTTCCTTCTTCCCTCTGCGCTCTCTCCCTCTCTTCCTCCTTCCCCCTGGTTTCTCCCTTCTCCCCCCTGCTCTCTCTCTCTCCCACTCGCTGTCTTCCTCCTTCCCCCTGTACTCTCCCTCTCTCTCCCTCCTTCCCCCTGCTCTCTCTCTCTCTCTCCTTCCCCCTGCTCTCTCTCTCTCTCTCTCTCTCTCTCTCCTTCCCCCTGCTCTCTCCCTCTCTCTCTCTCTCTCTCCCTCTTAGCCCTGCTCTCTTTCTCTCTCTCCCCATCATCTGTCCTGCATGGCACTCCCCCAGCGAGTCTTTTCCGCGTACAGCCATGCACACACTTTCATCCTCAGGGCTATTTACCTGCTTCTGCAATGTCGCATAGCGATAAATTAGGTGTCTAGATGTGTGTGAGGGAAAGATATGGAAAGATAGACAAGCCTCGAAGAACTTCAGAAGACAGTAGGCTGTCCTCTCAGAGCTACGCAGCAACATAAACAGGGCTCGAGTCGTCCTGGTGTTTTTTGTCAACCTTCAAATCCCTCGTGAGGGGACGGAGACGGGTGGGGAGGCGGCGCACGTCCTCTCTGAGAAAGAGAAGCATGGACGTAGGGGCAGCTGGCTGAAATGGCACCGCTCTAAAGACTCTGTCACTGTGAGGAAACAACAGTTCACACAGCACTCTCTTGTGTGCCTTGTTGAAAAAGAAGAAAGAATAGGAGGAAAAATACCTGCACATCTTCTCAGACAAAGGAACAATGCAGCTTCTAAGATGCCCGGTGATTTGATATGTCTGAACACTGTTGCTTTCTCGACGTTATAGATATTTGGAAACCTGGGTCAAAGGTAAAGAAAAGATTCTGTTGCTTTCCTGCGTGCACTCCGAGAGATAATGGGCTGGTGTCTGACAACAGAACGGCTGAAAGCCTCTGACTTTGTGAACTGCTGAGCCTGTCAAGCTGAAATCTGCAAAAAATACAGCTACATGGGCATTAGCTGCAGTTTCTTGTGCAGTGCAACGGGGTCGGTGTGAGAGACGCTGGGGAGACTTGAACCTGCCTAATAATCTCTGGAGGTATTTATAATGATCCTAATGATAGTTAATGTTAAAATGGTAGCTTGGTAAAGATCCTCCTCTTATTTAGAAATAGCCTTTATTTGTCACAGAGACATTACAGCACAGTGAAATTCATTCTTTGCATATCCCATCCGTGGAGGTTGGGGTCAGAGCGCAGGGTCAGCCATGATACAGTGTCCCCGGAACAGAGAGAGTTAAGGGCCTTACTCAAGGGCCCAACAGCGGCAACTTGGCAGTGCTGGGGCTTGAAACCCCTGATCTTCCAATCAACGACCCAGAGCCTTAACCAGTTAAGCCACCGCTGCCCCTCGCCTTATTGGAAATGTCTACACGCTCCAATCAACAGCTAATGACATAAAGCTATGCCTAAGCAACTCCAAACTCGGGATCAGTCACACGACTAATCTCCACAATACTAATTAATCCCTGTAATGTTAACTACACACACAGACACACACATGCAGACAATCACAGCTTCCTAGCGATGATTCCCCGCCTACTGTTTGTTTGTACGCTCAACCAGATCGTGACCTATCTTCGTTTACTGGCTCTGATTTGTGTTTTTGTCTACGTTGCCAATCACCCGGACTAATTGCTCTTTTTTTTTTTTTGCATTTGTGGATTTGCCCTCTTAGATTTGTTTGCTTTGTGGACGCAACATTTGCATGTAGCTCGTGTGCGTGATTCATGGGAAAATAAACACATTCTTCTCAGCTCATACTGTTTCATCGCTGACTTGTCAAATCAAGCAAGAGACGGTAAATAAAATGAAAAAAGTCTGTTAAGGTTTTTTTTTTTCTCTCTCTGCAGTTAGTCTCTTAGAGCACACACACATTCACCCACAGGGGCAATTAAGAGTAGACAATCCATCTGCAAGCTTGTTTTGTAGCAGGCAACAGGAAACTGTAGAGCCCAGAAGAACCAGTGAGAACATCCACTGGGTGAAACTCCACCCAGACTGCAATACTCCTAATTCAGCTATCTGTTCACAATAATTCATTTTGTAAATGCTTTTATTTTTTTCCAGAAAATGGAAGAGATAGGAGTCTTACTTAATAGAACTACAGTGGTTTTCTGCCATTCCTAGGCTCTGACCCTCACATCCATCTGCACAGCCTTAACTACTGAGTCACAGTAGGTCTGGGTGCCTGGATGTGTCAGTGGAAGGCTGGTGATATGGGTTTTTATGCGGATACAAAGTCAAACACTGCCGTGGCTATACACACAGGTAGATGCAGAGTGAATAGAATGCACACACCGATATAAATCTTTACTGCTCACTGGGTTTGTTTACAGCAATTTCCTATCTGCTGTTCTGAGCCTAAAGTGAATTGGACGTAAATAAATTGACCCTGCAGCATTGCAAAATAAAGCTTCTTGCTATAGTTAGATGTCATAAAAGGGCAGGAATGAAAAAAAGGTCTTAAAATCGGGTGTGTGTGGTTAATGGTAATACTTCTTAAAGCAAAATAGAAATATTTAGCAAATCTTAGCTAAAACTGCAACAAGACAACTGAAGAGGTTTGTAGCTTTAAATTCTTGACTGTCAGAAATGGCTCCTGATTTGCTCTGCTCCTGCTTTGGTCCACCTCAAGGTCACTCATTCTGAGATGCTTTTCTGCTCAGCACGGTTGTAACGAGTGGTTATTTGAGTTGCTTCAGCCTTCCTGTCATCTCAAAGCAGTCTGGGAGTTCTCCTCTGACCTTTTCTCATCAACAATGCCTCTCTACACCTAGAACCTCTGCACGCTTGATGTTTTATTTTTTTCTGTATAAACTCAACAGACTGCTGTGTGTGAAAACCTCAGGAGATCAACAGTTTCTGAAATACTCCAACCCATCCAGCCCATCTGGCACCGACAACCACGCCACGCTCAAAGACACTGACGATCTCATGCCAGTTCATTTAAATTCCATACGTTTTTACACTTTCCCGATCTGTTTAGGAATGCTAAAGGCAACTCTGCGTGCAAATCTAATTAACATATCAACAACTGTGTTAGCACATAATCTAAAAAAGATGGAAAGGGGGCTGGTTCATTTCGTGTGTTGAGACTAAAAGGGGTTTCTGTCTCATATCTCCCCTCCAAATTGAGTCCTGAGTAGAATAGCATCTCGTATTATAATGGTCAGAGCGTTAACGCAGGCTCATGATTCACCAGTCCATACGAGGTAATGACATTCTTAATAAGATTTGTCATATAGCATTCTCTTAAAGGGCTTCACTTTGAATAAACGATTCGAATGAGGAGACAGCGTGAATGCATCAGCAGTGAAACATTGCCAGTAATATCACACAGCCATGAAAAACTCATCTTATCTCTTGGCAACATAATATCCACTCGGCGTGAAGGTTTTGACTAAGGCTGCCATTTACACGACTAAAATTAGCAGAAATGATGTCGCAACTTAAAACAGAGGCAAATAATGCCGTTCTGATGCCTGACAGTGTTGAGTGATTAATTTAAGGTGCGAGCGGTGGGGTACCTGACAGTTCAATCTCACGGCTGTGATGAGGAATATACGGAGGGGAAAGAAATTTCTGACTCTTTAGTCTGTTTGACAGAACGGCGTTGGGGCTAAAAGCCTCAGCGGTTTGAGCTCCACACTGGTTTAATGTGGTACCAATAGCATTAACTGTGTGCTTTTCCGGACAGTTTTTAATTAAGAGTAAACACATATGTGGAGCAGTCTGGGAAACCCATCGAATGTCAATGTGGCTGAATTCCAGACAAAGGCTTTTAATAAAAAAAAAATAAAAAAAAATTCTGCCTATATACTCACAACACGTCAGGAAAACGTCTGGAAATGCTTTTATTTGCTTTTGAATTGTAAAGACACGTCCTTCTTCCAGCGAAGGTTTAGAACGCAATTCAACAGCAAACACAAGGCGCATCGTCCGCGTTTACTTTGGTGTTAATATATAGAATAAAAAAAAACACATCGAATAAAAAAGAAAGCCATCTATCTCACACTATCTATCTATCTATCTATCTATCTATCTATCTATCTATCTATCTATCTATCTATCTATCTATCTCTCTCTCTCTCTCTCAGTCAGGTTCAGTTGAGCTAGGGTCCAGGATCTAGTCAGGGTTTGAACTGAGACACAGTGACAGACGGGTTTCTTCACACCGACATGTATATATGTAGCATGCAGCTTTTTGTTAAACAACAATAGCATTTTTATGTAATAACACAACATTGGTATTAGTGATGAAAGCTTAGATTTAGCTCATAAAGAAAAAAGCTCCTTATTTCCCTGGAGAACTTGAATTGATTGAGTTATCCAATGACAAGTATTCAAATTGGAAAAAAAAAAAAGCTCCTCTATTGCTAAAAAATCATCCAAAATATCAAAATAGTCAAGGTATCGTAGTCAAAATAGTCAACAGTATTCAACATCCCCTATTCAACCCCCTAATATTTTCAGAAACCTGTTAATCTGTATAATAAATGCCAAAAATATGCCGAATCCTTCAATTCTCTCAGTTTACTTATGGAGGTAAGGAGATTTTAATATGATAAAACCTCCTCCTGGATGAGATAAACGAGATAAAAACGAAACATGTCAACGCATTAAAAACTGTACATAGTTAAAAAAAAAAAGTCAAATGTTCATCTTCTGAAGTTTTTATTTTTCCCCAAGCCACAACAGAAAAACTACAAACTTAACCAGGCATAATTTTAAATTTAAGGTGGAGCAGCGTGAGAAAATTGGGCCTGATTGGAGCTGCGATGATGTTGCTTTCAGAGGGAGCGTGGTTCTCTTCTCCTGGCTTACAGATAAACATGCCATCGACCTGGTTACTGAGCAAGAAATGTCTGAAAACCATATAGAGTCAAAAAATAAGCAACAGCTTCTGTTCAGAAATCATTAAAAGGGCAATTTGTAACGGATGATTTCGTGGCATCCAGGAACTGACTTCAGGGTGATGTAGAGTCTCCCTAAATAAGAAAGCATAACATCAATTTTTCACTCCATCTCCTCATTAACAATAAAAAAGCATCTCCCTCTGCAGTGTGGTCTTACTACCAGGCTCAGTCATAGAGAAGAACAGAAAAACAACACCTTCCTCTAGGGGGTTTCGGGAGGGCTGGGGGCACATGGACAAACAACCCAGCGTCCCACTGTATGATGCATGTTCCACCCAGGGGTGAGGGAACTGGAAAGAAAAAACAAAAAAAAAAAGCCCTGCAGTTCAGGTGGGGACTGTTACTGCAGCAACGTGCCAATCCATAGCACACAGTGCAGCATCGTTTGGAAGTGCTCTTCAAACCTCTCGGAAAACATCTGCGCCTTGAAAAAGTCCACGCACGATGCAATTTAGTCAAAGTCTAAGCCTTACATGAAAGAATTAGGACAGGATGCTTCCCGATTATTCTGTGTATTAACACACTGTACAGTAAGCTATAGGAGACTCAGTCTCGTCTCACTCTCTAATGGTTGCTAGGTTACAAACTGGGACGTGGCTTGACACATACTAGGGGGCTGCTGCTGATTTCATCAGTCTCCCATCTGCACGATATGAGATGCATCTCCTTTTTTTTTTTTTTTTTACTTGTTCCTGCTTCCCACAGAAGAAAAAAGAAAATTACTTGCATGCAAATTTACAAAGTTTGCGAATCGAGAGTCATGACACTCTTGGGCGCCGCGTTATTTTTCAGCAGCTTTCTTAAACACGCCGATTGACATCGATTAAATCGGTAGCGCTTTCTGCTTCACGCTGGTGTTTACTATGTATGAGGAACAATACATGCAATGTTTATGAGGAAAAAATACAGAGGGCTTCTCTTTTATCTGTTCCATATGAGTCTCTCTCTCTCTCTCTCTCTGTGTACTAGCATGTGAAAATAACTTCATATTAAAATAATTGTAACGGCGTTATTTTGTTACCTGGTGTTGTGTTTTTTCTCCTTATTTCTATGAGAAGGTGGAGGTTCTGCAGCGACATCACAGTGGGCGTTTAATAGAAGAATAAAAAAACATTCTATTTCAAACAGGAAGGTTAGCTCCTTAAAAAGAACTCCACTTCTCACTCACCATTTTCCAGCCGTGTTCAAATGTTTATATTAGTGAGAAAGCCAGTATAGATGGAGAGGAGGTTTTGGTGCAAGTGTTGGACTCCGAGTTCCAGATTGCGGTGCGTGCGACACAGTTGCACTTGGCTCGGCTCATTTGTGGCTCGGCTAGTTAGCCGTCTGAGAGATGACAAGCGCGGTGGCATTGATTATGATGAGCATGAAAGTTGGAAGCTTTGGGGGCTGATCGTTTGGAGAAGAAGAGGAGGACAGAGTGCTGGATAAACCGAAGGACTAAAGTGCTGCTATCTTTAAGTGGAGATTAAACAGTGGTAAGGGTTAAATCCCACTGCAGTGCTACCACTATCAGCTGGTATTTTGAGTAAAGTAGGATACCTATGGTGGCTGAGAAGTGCAAAACAAAATAACAAATCAGAAAACACAACAACAGTTTAGACAAACCAGAAAATGTAGGTCTAGTTTGCGAATGGAATTCTTCCCTCTGATTGGACGAGATATCGGTCACTCAGGATCTACAGGAAGTCCAGCAGTAGCTGCAGCAGTAGAAAGTGGATTGGTGTGTGTATGAACGCAGCTCTGCTCTGATAGAGCTCCTTTAATCTGGAATAGTTTGGTCTTCTGGACATTCCTGCGTTCTTCAGGTGTGTTTTTAGAGATCACAAACTAACCTTTACTCCATGATACACTATCAGTATATCCAACCTCACGCCATATGAACCATTTTCTTATAAAGATAAATATATGTTTGTTATATTCTTTAAAAGATTTGAAGTTGCATTATCGAAAAAAAAAAGGTTTAAAGTGAAGGCAGAACTCCACACATGTACAAGAAATAAAGTTAGATACACAATTTCCTACTTCCTGTAGATCCTGAGTGACAGATGTCTCGTCCAATCAGAGGTAAGAATTCCATTCGCAAAAACTATACCTACCTTTTCCACTTTGTCTGAATTCTCCTTGTGTTTTTGGATTTGTTCATTTGTTTTCGGATACCATGAGCCAAAGTGAAAAATTATTTTTTTAAAAAAGGACTTCTGATTAATTAAAGATTCATGTTTCTTAGAAATACCGATACGCCATACGTCATTCAGGGTGGATTTTTTTTTCTTTCAGTGGAAAACAGTGTAGTAAAATAAGCCGACAAATAAATAATGGCTGTTTTCTTTACAAACTCTTCCAAAACATATCTGATCTTAAAGCTAGAATCAATAAACCATACCTGAGCTGACAGTGTCTAATTAAGCCATTGTCCTTCCACAATGCTACTGTTGTAATTGCTTTTAAACACTGACAGTATTGCTGTTTGTCCACCAGTCAAATTATAGCATGTAATTAATCTAACCAACACAAAGTGGCCTTTTTATGCTCGAATCTTAATGGAGCTGAACGGTGACTGCCCACTTTTTCAACACCACAGGTTCATTAACTGCAGAGACATTTCAGAGAAATCTTAAATAAAGAGTTTAAAGTGCTGAAGCAAAGCCGCCTGCCAAAGATGAATTATGACCTTATAGCAGTTTCTAGAAAAAACATATTTAAAGATATAAAACTGTATGCTTAACATCTTTAATTTCACTGTAAAGTGCGAGGTTTTGACTACATCTTAAATTCTGTCAACAGTTTTCTCAGTTTACTCACCTGAGCTCTGTTAAATTCAATCACATTTTTGAAAGAAAGTATTCATTCTAATATCTATCTTTTTGCAGTAGCTTACTTAAATGGCTAATAATAAATGATTAAAAATATGTTATTTAACCTAATTGTTCGTTTAACAGTTATGGAAAGAGTCTCCAGTGTCAGTACTCTGGAAGAATCTTTAGGACATAAAACGCTGTTTTCAGGTTTCTTGGTAAGTTGTTTTTTTTCTTATTAAGAACATGTATTAAGAATATGTATCTTATTAAGATATTAAGGTTGCTTAGTGGTTAAGGTGTTGGCCTGCTTATCAGAAGGTTGTGAGTTCAAATCCCTTTCCAAGGAGTTGTATAAAACGTAAGTCGCTCTGGATAAGGGCATCTGCCTAATGCCAGAAATGTAAGTTGAGGTACATCATGAGTCATGTCATGTGACACAAACTCACCCACAACGTCTCCTCCCGTCCAGCAGAGGGAACCCTCACCAGAATACTGAGACTTCCAGGTCACAGAAGACTTATATCTTTGCGAAGTATCGTTAGTCTCTATTACGTACCAAGCCTTTTTATTCTTGCTTTTATGTTGTTATAGTGTATGACCTCTTTCTTGTTTCTCGGATATTGGCTTTTATTGGATTTGCCCTCTTGGTTTGGTTGCTACACTGACTATATATCTTGGTTTTCTGATCCTCTGCCTGTTTAACCGAGTCTGCCTTTGTCTGACATTTTGGACACTTCTGTCTGGTTCATTAAAGTGGTGTTCACCACACATGGATCCGACTCTACATCCGTTACATCGTTTCATCCATGTCATGGATTATTTTCCTTCAACCACAAATCCAAAAGAGACTTAATCCTCATCTGAATAACTGCTACTGATTGGCCAGCTGAAGCGAAGGAATGTCTATATAAAGCAGTGTTCCCCTGTATTACATCATAATCATAATTATCATCATTATTATTATCATCATCATCATGACCATTATGCCATGCTATGAATTACATTTCCTTCAAATTATAGTACTGAAGCTCAGCTCCATTTTCCATTCACTTCTCTCCCCTGAGACCCTCAATTTAATCCTGGCTACTGCAATCACAAATGACTTGTTACTTCCAAAAGCTCACTGTTTAGCCCAATTAGGAAATGTGATTAACATGCTCTTTCAAGCACAATAAAGAAGCTGCTCATCTAGTGCTGTGTAAAGTATGTTTAAGTTACCTTAAACCTTCACATGCGGAAGAAAACAGAGATTAGCTAGCGAAGGGTTAAAGTCAACCGACACCGACAACAGACAAGAATGATTTTAGGATTTCTATATTTTTACAGTCAAGTCATAATGAGAAGGAACTTTTTATTATTATAATTCTTTCACACTGAACTGCTCCAAATGACAAATGAACACGTGACTTGAGAGATGAGACTTTGCTTAGGAAGGCTACAGTAACACAAATAATCTCGGTGGGACCAAAAGCATCTCAAAATGTCTAACTTTAATGAAGCAGAAGCCTTTATTATTGCCACACATACGATACAACTTATAGCCCAGTGAAGAAAGTTGGGGTCAGAGTGCAGGGGCAGCTATGATAGAGTGCCCTTGGAGCAGAGCGGGTTAAGGACCTTGCTCAAATGCCCAACAGTGGGCAGCATGGTAGTGCTTGGGCTTGAACCCCAATCAATAACCCAGATCCTTAACCACTTGAGCTACCACTACCCCTGCAGATGGGATACAACTCCAAAAGAGCTCCACATCAGGCTCCAGTCCTGGCAGAACAGGAACCTGAGTCTACAGTGGGCAAACATTCACTAGCACTGGAGAGCTAAAGATTAAGAAAATATACTGGACATCAGTCCAGTTTTAGGGTTCTTGACATCCATGAGATAATGTTCATGTTTCTGTATTGTACTGATTTGCCATGATTGCTTGGTAAAATCCACCAGAGAGCCCAGCCATTGCACAATAATTGCTGTTTTTGAAAAATATATTACATGTACACTTGATTCATCGGCTTTTTGAATGCTGTGTCTAAAAGATCATGCCTTATATAACTACATTATTAATTCTTCCACTACTGACCGCCATCCTGAGAAGATGATCAATTTATTTATAGAGATGACACAGCGATTTTTTTTAGCATATTTAGTCATCCCCAAATTATCAAATAATCATTCTTGGCTCGAGAACTGGTAGAAATGGTGTGAATGGTGTACCAGATGATGGTGTGAAAGCTCTCTGTGCATAGATTTGCACCTCGAACCTAGAGTCAGAGGTGAGATTAAGAGGTGTTGAAGGCTGTAGGAGCTTTGAAGACACAGTACACTCAGACAGTTCAGCTGGAGTGTGGAGGAGCCAGCGGTAAACCAAAGAAGTTTCCTGTGAAGCGGCACCATGTTTACAGTGGTGCAAATGTCGCCGATGAGTCTGGGATAATCTCAGGTGTTTCCTCCAAACACCAGATGCCCTGTGGAGTGGCTCCACAAAACACAGAGAAAATGCTTTGCAATTGTGGATTGTGACACTAGTAGAAAAGGAAGAGGAAGACGATAAGCCGAGGAATCGCAAAATTGCCCGAGACCCTTGTCTTTCTGGTGCATCTGCAATTTCTTTTCTGTGACAAGAAAAAAACAATAAGTCGGGGCCAAAACTGTGTTTTTCGGCAGGCATTCCATCCCTATGATTACATCTAGTCTGTGAGAAAAAAAAAGAGCGTTCAGTACATGTTCTCCAGAATATGGTATGAGAATGAAGAATCCAGAACTGACTTTATACCGTACCGATCCGAATATGAGCATGCACTTTAAATAACAGGGGTTGCAGCAAGCCTGAAAATTAGGCTACAGAGAATGGAAAATAATGAGAGCAGCTGAGAGACACAAATCCTGATCCGGCCACTCAGAGGAGCCATAAAAGCAAAACAACAACAACGGACCCTAAATCATCTTGTCAACGCAGCAAAGTGCACAGGAAACACTTCAGTGCGTAAAAAAGGGCTATAAATTACAGAGAGAGAGAGCAAAAGTAAGAGATCTGCAGCCGAAGGCCTGCGAGGTCACTGATGAAGCTCTTCTGGGTTCAAGTCATTTCTGCTGTTAACATTTTAATAAACATTTTTGAGTGAGGACACTTGATCTTGCCTCTGATTGGCCTTTTCTCTTCTCTTTAACGACATTTAGAGAAAATAGTGCACATATTTATATATTCTTAAACAAGTTCATTATGTTTCAAGATATTGTTTTTACTCCCTGTTTATTATTTAAGCTGCAATCTGAAAGCAAAAGTGCTGCATTTACATCTTAATATGAAGGAATCCAGGCTTAGTACCTTCTTAGCACCTTTTTTTTAGTGCTTCTGAATACATTTTGTGTATATATAGAATGTTTCATTTATTTTTCATTTATATTTTTGAATACATTTTGTATATATATATATATATATATATATATATATATATAGAGTATTTTATTTATTTTTCATTTACATTTTTGAATACATTTTGTATATATATATATATATATATATATATATATATATAGAGAGAGTATTTCATTTATTTTTCATTTATATTTTTGAATACATTTTGTACTTTTGAATACATTTGTATTGATGAATTATTTAATTTAGGTTCATATCTCTTGTTATCTGAAGCAGTCTCAGGCAGAAGAATTTCCTTCGGGATTGAAAAAGTTCTATCTTATCTTATAATGCGGTGGTCATACCGGATGTGAATAAACTCAGTCTGGTTTAGACAAAAAAAAGCCATTCATTTAAATGGAAAGGGGGGGGGCGGTGTGTAAAACATCCACCTCTTGTGATTGTGCTTGATGCCAAGTTCTATCTAGATCACACGTTTAGATCACTGAACACGGCCCACTGCCTCGCTTCGTTCGACCCACACAAACCTGAAATATTTTTTTTAAACAGTCAGTAGTACGTACTGCTTACTCCACGCTAGACCAGTAATATTTATGATTTACACCAGAGCTGTAGTGTGGCTGCCATCCGCACACACACCACACACCGCTGTACAGCAGGCATGTATAGCGTTTTTAACAGTGGACATTGTCTCAAAGCAGCTTTACAGAACATAAGAAATATGGTACAAAATGTTGAAGATTACTGTTAGACTTATATTTAGATTTATTTGTATTTATCTGTAATGACCAAGCCTGAGGTGACTGTGGCAAGGAAAAACTCCCTTAGTTAGTAAGACTCAAAAGGGAACCTCATCCTCATTTGGGTGACAACAGAGAGTGTGAATTATTATAAACACCGGAGAGTGTGATTCTAAATTATTATAAACACCAGAGTGTGTGATTATGAATAATGTCCTTTCTACAGTCATATACAGTCAGTTGGAGTTGTGTAACCAGGAGCTCCTGGACAACTCATAAATTAGCCGAACATCTGAGTTCATTACAGATTCAACACAAACTCCTCCACGCCTTCAGATGCTCAATGATGCAGATACAGCATATGTAGAATGTTATTATGTGTATTGATTAGGAGGTTGTTGTCCTCAAAGTCCACATGGGGTTGGCATCTTCTCATCGAATGTCTGAAATCTTCATGAAGCAGAATCCAACTGGAGCTGATGCATCTCTGGATGCCTCGCAGGGTTGGCCTGTCCTCACTGAAGGTCTGAAATCTTCATGAAGTGGAACACAACTGGACCTGGCGCAATCTCTAGATGCCTCGGGATGGGTAGAAAGGCTCGGGATGGGTAGAAAGCCTCGGGATGGGTAGAAAGCCTCAGGGATGGGTAGAAAACCTCAGGATGGGTAGAAAGCCTTGGGATGGGTAGAAAGCCTCAGGATGGGTAGAAAACCTCGGGATGGGTAGAAATGCTGTTTAATATCTGCGCCTAAGATAAGCTAAAATGCAGGAAGTTGCCGAATGTTTTTCAGGAACATGTTGATGTGTGATTCAGTGGAATGTCTTCAGATCCCAAAATGTATCGCCCGGTGTAGTGACCAAAAATATATTCAAGAAAAGAAATCTAGTGGAGCGTGAAGATCGATAGGAAAATACAGAGACGGAATTTCTTTGTCTTTTTTTTCTAAAATTCCTTTGGTCTTTTTAGACAGTAAGAGAATCTAGGGTTTAATACACAAAATAACACACAACTGTTCAGTTAAAGGAAAGTCTAAACATTGTGGAATTTTCAATAAAAAGCTGTCACAAATATAACAGTTTTATGAAATTCCTTCGTAATAAGCTCTTCATTATCGACTGCGATGCAGGGGCAATATTTCATAAATTAAATTCCATGAAGCTGAGAGAAAAGAATAATTGAAGAAGAACACAACTGAATAGTTTTCTATCCTAGTAAGTGTGGTCTGAAGGTTTATAATAGAAACTTAAACATATAATTTAGTCAGAAAATCTAATTAAATGAGTTTCTATTACTGGAAAAAAAAGACTATTTTTTTAAAATGATTTTTTATATTTATTTATTTTTCCTTAGCCTTTGCTTAATGAAGCACAGATCTAGTCTGCATGCTTGTTTTCAGTAACATGTCCCCCAAACCATCCAATCGCATTGTTTCGTTTCGGTGTGAATGAACCGTCAGTCTGCAGACAGGATCCTGGGAATGATGTTCACCCCATTCTCAAGTCGAAATAATCCTCTTTCCCTGTTGGAGTCACGGAGGTAGCCAAACACGGCTGTGGGTCCCCTCGTGAGTAAGAATGAATCACACTTATGCCACCAGTATTATCACTGCTGCTTGTGCTCGCTGTGCACTCGTTTATCTGTGAAATTGTGTAATCCTTAAAGAGATTGCCAAGAATAATTTTATTATCTCTCTAAATAGCAAAATGAGCTTCTTGTGAAGCTCAAATCCCGTGTCCTGCCAAATGTTGTTTAAAAATAAATGAGGAACACTTTCACAAACATAACCAGGCTCTTTATGAGGGAAAAAATTCGTAGGGAAAACCTCCGACTTCGGTCGTCTGCGATTGTTGATGTGCCGCAGCAGCACTTTTACAAACTGCAGAACAAACAGAAGTGGTAGATTGGTTACGGGTGTGAGGGCTGGAGGTGTCTGATAGTCCAGCTTTGTGTCATGATAACAACTTGTCTGGACGCACGTTTTCCTGCTATGAGGGAGGACTGCATGCTGGGCTGTGCTTTACTTTGTCCTAGGAGACGTGAGTAGGTGGATTGCGCAAAACAGACCTAAGCACTAAGACGGGGGATGCACACCTCTCCCACTGCTGCTTCTGATGCACTATCCACACACACACACACACACACACACACACTCCTCCGGTCATTCTCCAGTGATTACCCGACACTACTAAATTCAGCTTGAAGTGTTCTTCAGCACCGTCACATATTTCCTGAAGGTTGAAGCAATATTTTTAAAAGTAGATTTTTTTTTTAAAAAAAAGAATGAAGTTGATGAAAATAAAAGTTTTTGTTTTCCCAAGGCTTTTTGTGGCTGCCCATTTTTATTAGAATCTTCCAGAATATGGCTTCTTCAGAGAGCAGAAAAAGGGCATTGGTGTTCAATGAGATGACAGACAAACGATTAAAATGATAGAAACTGTTTGATTATTTCTGTTCAAGGATTTGGAAAATTCTGCAGTTACAAAGGTCTGTATCATGGGTGAATGGTGACAAGAGTTATCTTTAATGTTGCTCTCTTTTGAGAAAGAGAAAGATTCTTGATCTTAACAAGGTTCTGCTGCAGTATTTTTCGAGTAGGTCAACATCTGGACTGGAACGTGATGCAAAGGCCTTTCTCTGGATGATAAAACACAAGGCTGAAGCAGTGCTGCGTTTTTAAGAGCAGCGCTATGTTAATAATTGAAGATGAATTTGGTATGAGAGCACCTTCACCTGTTTCAAACCTGGCAGCCTTTTCTCTTTAGTTTGAGCTTGATTCTAAACTCTAAAGGAATAAACCTAAAGGAACGATTGGGGTGTGACCCTCACACTTGGTGTGTGATGCCTCAATCAATATACGAGGACTTTAATATTTTAATGGAGTGAGTGAGTGAGTGAGTGAGTGAGTGTGTGTGTGAATGAGTGAGTGAGTGAGTGAATGGGTGAGTGTGTGAGTGAGTGAATGGGTGAGTGTGTGTGTGAATGAATGAGTGAGTGAGTGAATGGGTGAGTGTGTGAGTGAGTGAATGGGTGAGTGTGTGAGTGAGTGAATGGGTGAGTGAGTGAAGGTGAGTGTGTGAGTGAGTGAGTGAATGAGTGAGTGAATGGGTGAGTGAATGAGTGAGTGAGTGAGTGAATGAGTGAGTGAGTGAGTGAGTGAGTGAATGAGTGAGTGAGTGAATGGGTGAGTGAGTGAGTGAGTGAGTGAATGGGTGAGTGTGTGAGTGAGTGAGTGAATGAGTGAGTGAGTGAGTGAGTGAGTGAATGGGTGAGTGTGTGAGTGAGTGAATGAGTGAGTGAATGGGTGAGTGAGTGAAGGTGAGTGTGTGAGTGAGTGAGTGAATGAGTGAATGAGTGAGTGAGTGAATGGGTGAGTGAGTGAGTGAATGAGTGAGTGAGTGAATGGGTGAGTGTGTGTGAGTGAATGGGTGAGTGTGTGAGTGAGTGAGTGAATGAGTGAGTGAGTGAGTGAGTGAATGGGTGAGTGTGTGAGTGAGTGAGTGAATGAGTGAGTGAGTGAGTGAGTGAGTGAATGGGTGAGTGTGTGAGTGAGTGAGTGAGTGAATGGGTGAGTGTGTGAGTGAGTGAGTGAGTGAGTGAATGGGTGAGTGTGTGAGTGAGTGAGTGAGTGAGTGAGTGAATGGGTGAGTGTGTGAGTGAGTGAGTGAGTGAATGGGTGAGTGTGTGAGGGAGTGAGTGAGTGAGTGAGTGAGTGAATGGGTGAGTGAGTGAGTGAGTGAGTGAATGGGTGAGTGAGTGAGTGAGTGAATGGGTGAGTGTGTGAGTGAGTGAGTGAGTGAGTGAATGGGTGAGTGTGTGAGTGAGTGAGTGAGTGAGTGAGTGAGTGAATGGGTGAGTGTGTGAGTGAGTGAGTGAGTGAGTGAGTGAGTGAATGGGTGAGTGTGTGAGGGAGTGAGTGAGTGAGTGAGTGAATGGGTGAGTGAGTGAGTGAGTGAATGGGTGAGTGTGTGAGGGAGTGAGTGAATGAGTGAGTGAGTGAGTGAATGGGTGAGTGTGTGAGTGAGTGGATGGGTGAGTGTGTGAGGGAGTGAATGGGTGAGTGTGTGAGTGAGTGAGTGAATGGGTGAGTGTGTGAGTGAGTGAGTGAATGGGTGAGTGTGTGAGTGAGTGAATGGGTGAGTGTGTGAGGGAGTGAATGGGTGAGTGTGTGAGTGAGTGAATGGGTGAGTGTGTGAGTGAGTGAGTGAGTGAGTGAGTGAATGGGTGAGTGTGTGAGTGAGTGAGTGAATGAGTGAGTGAGTGAATGGGTGAGTGTGTGAGTGAGTGAGTGAATGGGTGAGTGAGTGAGTGAGTGAGTGAATGGGTGAGTGAGTGAATGAGTGACTTAGTAAGTGAGTGAATGGGTGAGTTAGTGAGTGAATGAGTGAGTTAGTAAGTGAGTGAATGGGTGAGTGAATGAGTAAGTGAGTGAGTGAGTAAGTGAGTGAATGAGTGAGTGTGTGAGTGAGTGAATAGGTGAGTGAATGAGTGAGTGAGTGAGTGAGTGAGTGAATGAGTGAGTGAGTGAGTGAGTGAATAGGTGAGTGAATGAAGTGAGTGAGTGAGTGAGTGAGTGAGTGAGTGAGTGAGTGAATGAGTGAGTGAGTGAGTGAGTGTGTGAGTGAGTGAATAGGTGAGTGAATGAGTGAGTGAGTGAGTGAGTGAGTGAGTGAGTGAGTGAGTGAGTGAATAGGTGAGTGAATGAAGTGAGTGAGTGAGTGAGTGAGTGAGTGAATGAGTGAGTGAGTGAGTGAGTGAATGAGTGAATGAATGTGTGGGTGAATGAGTGTGCGAGTGAGTGAGTGAGTAAATAAATGAGTGAGAGGGTGAATGACTGAACACATGGACCAGTGAGAAGAGAATGATTGATCAATGGTCAATGAGTGAGAAACATCATTTTGCACATGGAGATATTTCTCTCTATGCGAGCCAATACTGATATTAATAGTAAAAAAACCCCCCACTATTTTCTTGCATTTAGCTCCTTTTAAAAGCAATCTGTCTCTAATTGACCTAGTTACTTACAAAAATCAAGGAACTCTTGACTGCTGTTTGGTAACTATGAAACATAAAAATAAATTCTGAGCCTCAGTATCTAAAACAATAAAATGTTTGCTGGAATGAAATGAGTCAAATTGTTTACTGTGGTCTTTGTAGCTAATAGCCTTGAAGAGATTCACATTAGCTGGATGTTTTTAAAACCCTGTTATCATTACACACACAGGCCCAATTAAAAACCATACCACTTGCATCTTTTATAGCGCCGCATTCCTCATAAAGAAGTAGCTTGTTAATTTCCCTAAACTGATTAAAACAAGATGTTTCAACAAAATATTACAGAAATATGCGCCGATAAATGATAATTATTTGAAGAATTGCTCCTTTGGTCATACAACTGTAGCAAATCTAATTAGATAAGTTCATTTCAGTTGGAGTATGACACGTAGAGGATGATGAATCATATTATTAGGTCATAAAAGTGAACAATTATTATTATTATTATTATTATTATTATTATTATTATTATTATTAAATAGTTATAAATAAGTAGAAGGTTTGGAGCTAGGACGTAAACAGGCCAAATAAATAAAAACATCAATGCAGTCTGCAGGCTTTACGAAAACCGCTTCGATTCACTGCTCAGGAATAGTTTGCTCATGGCTGATCCTGATCATCCTGTACTTGTATAAAGAGATGCCCAAGCACCATAAGCACGATTTCACCCCTCACAGCTCACAGCACTGATCTTCTGCTTTACTGAGACCTCTGGGTGCAGTCCTCGGCGAAAGCACATGCCCGGGTTTCCTCTATCTGCTCGGTGTCACATTCAGAGCCTACATCCCAGAGGGTAATCAGCGAGGAGGCACACAGGGAACGTCAACAACATTACGCCTGAAAATGTGGCTACAGTGTGCTGCTAATGCTGTACACATAATGAGCGTTTAGGAGCCCTTCCTATCCAGTGCTTACAGCACACACCTTGAAATTGCCTGCTAGATACAATCTAGGACTGGGTAATGTGGGAGTATAGGTAGGAGATGAAATGCTGATACTGCCAATGCTATTTTGGTGCCTTCTCTAAAAGGTGTTAGCAGGAATAAGAAACAAAACTCGTGACTTTAGTATTTTAAGGTTCTATCTGGGTGAGAAGCTGTTTAGAAATGTTAAAGTTCCAATATTCCAGCTAGGAAAATTCCTCTAAATTAAGACAAAATCTTGAAGGTACGTTTTTAAAAAGAGGCCAGAATAGCTAGCAGTGTATTATCCTGTAAGAAGAAATGCTATTTGGTTTAATCAGCTTCTGTGTCGCTGTTTCTTATTATCTCTTAATCGCATCAAATTACTAATGAATGGGATAAATATTTGGAGCCTATTAAGACCACATTAATAACAATAAGTCTTAATTTACTCTGTAAGACCTTTAGCATTTGACAAAATGAAAATAGATCAGAACATATAGCGCGCAAACATGCCTTATAAGGAAATGGATATGTCAGGTCAGTAGTATTTAATGCTAATGTTGAAGTTCAGCAGGACAAATGGCAAATTTCTCCATCTATCTACCTCCACTAGGACCTCGTCAACATCGCTCACTTGGTGGAACAACAGAAGTCATGAAAATAAACATAGAAACAAAACTTTTTATTGGAAATGGATTCATAAGTCCTAAAGGATACTGTAGAAAACTCAATGTCGACTTGGGGTCAGTTGCCCAAAACACCAACACAAAGGAATAATGATGTTACACAAGGCTCACATGGCTGTCTTGTTTTCAACCAAAATTCCAGATAGAACCGTAGAATACTGAGGTCACGAAAAGTTAATCACAGTTCCAACAACCAACAGAGTTAACTTTGGTGCTATGGACAAGCCTCGACTCCTTGACTCAGGGTTAATCAGAAAACAATTCAGTATCTTTCTCAATAGTTTGGTGCAACCAGGATTCACATTCCTCCATGTTTCCTTCTTGACTATATGTTATCCATTAGTTCTTTCTGAACGCTGTAGGTCGCATACCACTTCACATCAACAGCCCTAGATCTTTTCTTAAGGATCTATGTTGTCGAAAATGCTTGCAGGTCCAACAGTAGAGTTCAGAGAATGCAAAGGTCATGGTTAAGTGCTCTCTCATTATAGCTCCGTATTCAAGTCTCTGTGAGCAAACAATGAAGCAGTCAGACATAACGCACCATTTTCTCCTGCCGATCAATTACTCCTGTTTCTTTCTTCTGCCACCCCCTGAGCGGTGGACGTACCGAGCCCAGTTTGGCAGCAGTAATAGGATTCGCATTTCACTGGCGTGAGGCGGCACAGATAATGTCTAATCTATAGCGTGCTCACTGCTCGGCAACAAGGGTGGATCCCGCTGCGCCAATGTAGCCTTCATCCATCATGGCCATGGAGCCTGGCATTAAGGGAGAGCGTGGCACAGTGCCCAGTATAGATCATGGTGTGTCCTTCAAGGCTTGGAAAAGGACTAGTGTGTGATGAGGACAGTGAATGAGAGAGGCTGCACACCTGCTTTGTATGGCAATGGCTAGGAAAATGCAAATCAACATGCACAGGCTGACATGAGTGAACAAACAGGACCCACTGCTTGTCAAACATCTCGCCTGCATCAGCGCACGGACCACTGGGTATAAGTGAAAGGGAGGGGCTACTCCAGCAAACAAAATGGTGACACATAGCGAGAGAGAGAGAACAAGACAGAGACAGAGATATGATGCACACTGTTGCAGGCGAGTGCTCAGAGATTGCTGCAAAAAAGTCAGCCGAACATGGATGAATCTGCAGGTCAGGAGGAGGTCAAGATGAGCACAACCTGCCTGAAAAGCTGCTCTCAGCGGTCAGAACACAACAAAAAGCCCGAGATTGAAGGAAGATCTTGACGAGCACAGACAGTCAGGGTGGCTGGATTATTAATGAACAAAACAGTATAAAGGTCAAAGAGTAAGGAGGACATCCTTCAACAAATGGCAAGTAAACTGCAGGGCTACTTACACTTTTCAGTTGTTCTGATCAAAACGCTGATTGTAATTATTAATTATACCAGCACTGATTAATGATCTGCAACACAGTCAGCACATCACAAATTTTGCTGGGGCAGGACAACATTAATAACGACATATCCTCAAACAAAATTAGGTCCAGGGGCAGCCACACTCGTATGTATGCAATCGGCTAGTGAATTTCTACAGACAAATCGACACGACTGGAATAAATCTGATCAAAGTATCCACGTACACCGATTTCTAAGAGAGAACAGAAAAATGTAGTCTGCTCTAAAAGCCAGCGCCCCCACACAAACCGAGCAGCCTCACAAAAAGTCAAACACTACACCTCCTTTAGATGATCCAGCTGAACATCTCTGACATAACTGTGCCACTTACCATTTAATTTGCCTTGTTTTGATTTTCCGCATTTCAATTTTTTTTTCCCCACGGCTTTATTGAATTCAAGCATCAGATTTGTAAAATTACGATGTTTTCTGGTTGTTAAAAAGTACACAATAACAGGCTTGATCAAATATGATAATCATGTCTATGGGGTAACTATGGAATAAAACAGTGGGCTGTTAAGAAAAGAAATGCAACTGTTTTGTGGTCCACCACTGTCACAATGTGTGAGAGGTCATTTCATTCACTGTCTTGTTTTAACAGTTCTCATTTTTGACCAGTAGACACAATCATAATCACAGCCATGATTATACTTGGCTAAGTGACCATAATTGCACAATATCTAGAAAAGCAAATCGATAACATTTTGCCTCTTTTACCAACTTACCACTAACTTACCACTGTTGGTCACTCAACAAGAGGTCATTAAGTATCGCGTCGACAGAACGGAAAAATGGAGGAGAGAACAAGGATTCTATGAAGCTCAACACTTGTTGAATGATGTCTGATGTACTATACATGGTCGAGCTCTGCCCCACCTGCCCCTGTGTACGAGCCACTGGTGCTGCACATGGTTAATGGATTTCTCAGGTTGGGTGAACACCTGTGATTTGTCGGCTGCAAATTAATTCAACAGAGTCCTAACTTTCAGCAGCGACATTTTCTGTGATTTATGTAACATAATCACTGCAAGTGAAGGGCTATTTGTAGGTACAAATATATGATTTATTTAAAATGCTGAGAAGTAAATTAAAGTCAGTAATAATGCAGGTCAAGAAAGGCATATTGATTAAAATACTGTACAAGGTATAACAAAAAAAAAATAATGGCACCTTACTAACACCATGCACTTCATAACCGTGTATTATTTCAAATGTTTTCCTACTACTTTTAAAATTATTAGCACTCATACAATTAATATTTGGTGAAGATTTCCCTAAAGAGAATTAAGACATGTTCTGTATTGCCTAGCAAGAATAGAGACCCTTTCAGAGGTACATTAGTACATTAGTATATAGGAATATATACATGTCTACAATTGTATTTAATGGTATTTTCATGTGTTTACGTATTTTTATATCCATTAGGAATCCATCTTTGCGTGCGGTAGCCACCAGGGTGTTGTATACTGACAGCAAAATGTTTTAAAAGATATAACATTTTAGTATTTTTTCTTAAACGTGTTCTTTGAGAGAAAAAACTAAATAATTCTTGATATTTCCTCGGTTCCTGAGTGCAAATCTGGGTGTTTTTCCTGCCTTGCATCCATCTCTGGATCCACTGCGACCCTGACCAGAATAAAGCAGTTACTGAAGATGAATGACTGAATGAATGAACATTTATGTCCATTCCCTTAAAGCTTGCAATAATTCTGGAGGTGACTCCAGTCCCTTAATAGTTGGCAGTTAAATTGCACGGTATGTAATAGATACTGATGTCTTATTTCATAGCAGATTTTCAAATTCCTTCAAAGATTCTGGCAAATCTTTATTATGTACATAAACAAGACACAAGACATGATCTTTAGGCCCACTGTGTAGCCTGTGGCTGTCAGATAGAAGGTCTCTTTGAGAGCCTATGATTGACAAGACATTTGTCACATGATGTAAATGTCAGAACTGTGAGTGACACGAGGTTTGACACACATTTCCTCCTCTCGAATCAAATCCCATTGCTTCATCTCTCAGACTCCTTCAGATCTCCCAGACCACCACAATACCTCTAATCTACATATCAATTCCATCAATTTCCTGCCACTTGGGTGAATGGCACATGTGGAGGGTGAGGACTGATTGAATTTAGCAAATTGGTCAATAAGGGTGAATGGTTTGGAGGCTGATTCTCTCGTAATAGGGCTGACACGTTTTAAAGATGGTGGCCAGATATCCTGCAATTTGCATGGATTAAACATTCATCTCATGCATACTGAAAAGGATTTCATTCTAAAATGATCCAAATGGACAAACAGAATAATTTGATGGGTGTGTCTAAAAAGAACAGAGATTATTATCTGCTATTTGCAGCTGGGGACAGCCTATATTACAACATAATTAAATGAACAAGTCAAATTGAAAGGCTGTACTGTATCAACTACAATTGACATTGAATCTGTCAATTGAGTAACCGAGCCAGAAAATAAGCGGGGTTAAATGCTGTGAGGTTGCGACCATCCTGTAAGAGATCCTGTATTAGTTGCAAAGTAATAAACAGTAGCGCATCATTTTCTAATAACTCAGACTTTAAGCTCAGACATTCTTTTATGTGGTAAGGATACTGGAACTTCCGCAGCAGATAAATGGCTGGTCTAGACAAGATTAATGTGGAGATGGATCTAGATATGTAGTGAGAGTGACAATTGCAAATCCAATGAAAAAATGGAGCCTGAAAGATGTGGTGCTGACTGTGCAGAATCACATCCTTTGTTCAATACTGTGGCTTAGCTAGGGTTCAAACGCACCATTCAACATGCTCATTTATAACTACAACCCAGGGATGAGCTCTCCAAAGGAAAGGACATCTTGATTAATACTATATACACCATCCATTATTTTCTTTAAAGCTCTGACTGGTCAACAGCATCAACAAAAATTTTTGGCTGACCCCAGTGTGCTATAGGGCATCTATTTGGGAGCTTGTGCTGTTGTGCCCTCAGAGATAAAAGCTGTTCTTTAAATATTTATTTAGCAAGTTTAATCAAAGGCTCAAATAAGGCCATCTGACTGTTGAAAGCCCTTGCTAAATATCCATAAATACCCGTTCCCATCAGACATTTGGGTGTCTCACTGTAGAATTATAAGTGATTCCCTAAAAAAGTTCAACAATCTGAACTGGCAGAGAGAGAGACAGAGGCAGAGAGAGAGAGAGAGAGAGAGAGAGAGAGAGAGAGAGAGAGAGCTCAAAATCATGCTTGCTTTAACAGTTGCCATGGACCTTTGTGATGAGATGGTGGTGGTAAACTGGGCTTATGCTCCTGACCTTTATTGCGATTATACGTGTGCAATGCAGTGAAATTCCTTATGTAGCATCACCTGGGTTCAAAGAGGCTTTGCAGTGCTTGTAGTTGAACTCTTAACATACCAATCAATAACCCAGAACCCAGAACTGCCCCAAGTATGTGAATGGACATATACTGTATATAGTTAATGTCTTAGCCAAAGGCATGTTTCCATATAAAACGACTTAAGAGGCTACTTCATTAACAGAGTGGTAATGCTGCAATGTTTACTGATGTGGGTTGCTATTTTGTAATTATTCAGCTTTTGGAAATGCTGAAAGTAAACAGCATTTGCATCTTCAAGCATCCAGTGACAGTTAATATACCTATTTTTATAGTCAAGCAGCTCTGAAGAGTACTTTCATCTCAAAGGCTTTGGGAAATCTCAAAAGATTTTGGAGATCCTCCAGTTTTACAGTGGATGTAGAGCTGGCAACAGTCACAAGATCCAGATGCAGCTGAACCCCCTTGTGACCAAGAATAGATCAACTCTAAAAATGCCAAACTGTTCCAAATGAGCTTCTCTTGCATAACTGGCTGTCAACATACACTCATTCCACACGTTAAAAATAAGGTTTAACCCATTCCCAACATACTATACATTCACCATCATACACAATGAAAGCAGATACTGCAAATGACAGAGCTGCATTGGAGACAGGCTGTCCACAGCCTCGATATCTCTATCATACAGCGAGCACTGACTGACGTAAGATGTGAAAGTACTGACAAGGATAGCTCATCTTCATATCTGTCTCTCTGGTAGATCTGCAGCAAAGCAAAGAGAGAGCCTGAGACCCCTCCCAATGTGATCTATAAAGAGTGGAATAGAGGCAAGGATCAAAGCATGTGTGCAGGGTGCATGGAGTGCTGCAGAACACCATGATACCCATCTGCAAATACCAAGGTAAGGAGTGATCTCAACAGCGAGAGCTGGAACCTAATAAAACTGCTTGAATCGTATCAGTGCAATGCAAAACTGAGATGAGAAGATGGTGAGGACACGACATGGGATGAGGACTTACCGTGGCCTCCTCTTGTGAGGAAGGGCATCCTGTTGATGGCGATGGGTACAGTCCCATGCTTGTTATGGAAGTGGTGGACGTGGTGCGTGGTGCTCAGACTGGAAGACACGCGAGCGTTGGCTGTTCTGTCTGGCAAGGAGACTAGAAGGACCAAAGATAATGCAAGCCTCCACCAGGTGCCAAGACCCATCAATCCTGTTCCCCCACACTCCCAGCCCAGCAGCAGCACCTCCAACTTAGGGCAGGAAGTACCGCACCAGGCCCTGCCACCTCCCATCTGTCCCAGCTGCTGCACAGGAGACATCTCAGAGAGGGAAGCCCATGTCGGCCATTATCCACAGGACAGGTAAACAGCTCGGCAAAAATGGTGTGATGGACACCAAAAAAAAAAACCCTTCAACGCTTTTGCAGTAGGTTTCCAAAGAGCCAAAAAATCATTGAAAAAAAAAAAAGCTCCTCAGTGTCTTTAAAGTCTGACTTCAGAATCCAGTGGGAAACAAATCTGTTGCTGTCCTTCTTGGTTATTTTTCTTGGTTCAATTCCCAAATAATTAAAAAGAGAAAAAAAAAATCAGGGCAGTTTCTGCAATCAAACAAAACTAAGCAATCTTACCAGAATCCTAAACATCTGTAAAGGCAATTCCCACAGGCTTTCACATGAAAACTACAACAGCCATTAATTAATGCATCAGAACGTTAAAATCGGCTTAATTGAGCCAAGGAAAAGTGCTCCAGGTGACTCTCTCCCTTTCTCCGTTCTCTCTCTTCCAGCCTCAGGTAGAGCTTACGCTCTGTTAAGACCACTCTCCCTCAGAGGGCGGCCCCTCCACTGCAGAGGAAGTGATAAGAAACATCCCAGGAGGAAAAATGGATTATTCTACAAAGATGCCAAGATATAAAAAAAAGAAAGGCAAAGAAAGCTAGGAAAGAAGAAAAACGATTTGGGATGACAAAGAAGGGCAGCAGGAAGGCGAACTCTGATGGAGACAAAAAGCGGCAGATGGAGAGAGAGAAATCTGCTGCAGCGCGGCAGTGGGAAAAATCAGTAAATAAATAAATAAATGCAAGCTCCCCATGAGTCCTAGAATGCGCTGGTAGCTGAAATAACACTCCTCCTTGAAGCTCTCACCTTCCGGAGCCTGAGCCGTAGCAAGAGAGCGAGTGCCGAGACAAGCGACGGAGCGTTCACCGTAAGCAGCCGAGAGTCTCTCTCTCTCGTTCTCTCTCTCTCTCTCTTTCCCTCTCTCCCCGTCTCTTCTCTCTCAGCCGCTGACGCGCACTCTGTATTGATTAGCGCTGCTTTCCATCCCCCTCGCTTCTCTCCTTCCTGTTCCCTGCTCTCTCTCCTCTCTTCTCCTAGAAACGGACACACTCCCTAGGACACTGATGATTCCCAGAGGAGAGGGAAGTAAAGATGGCTGGAAAACTGCTTGCTGATGTTGCATGGGCTTTTACAGGCTAATTAGAATCAAAAACTGCCAGATAACACATCTTCCTTTCCTCCAACGTAAATCCTTGATGGGTGTAATACCAGGATGGCCAGGACCATGAGCACAGAGCACCGAAACACCGACTCTTGGCTGTTCTCCATGGACATTCAGACCAGGACACAGAGTCCTCCTTCCTAAACCATAGGCAATGACTATCACGGCATGAGAGAGAAAGAAGAGGGGAAAGAGAGCAGCGTAGTGTGTCTGAGAGAGAGAGAGAGAGAGAGAGAGAGAGAGAGAGGGAGAGGGAGAGGGAGGTGGAGGAGGCTGGCAACACAGCGCATAAGCACACAGGCAGACACAGAGACAAGCCAAAAGGAAAAAAAAGTATCAGATACAAGGGCTCGCGAAACACCCAAGCCAACAAATCAGAGCTAATGTTGACTCACCGTAGTGACGGTAAAGACACTAAGACTGCAGTGTAGCGCATCCAGAATTAGCAGAACTGTGTAGGGTAAAATCAGTCTCTGAGGATTATGAGGATACTAAATCAAATTGTTACAGTATGAAGAGCTGGCAACGTTCGCAAGGTCCAGATGCAGCCTCCAACTCTTGTGACCAAGACAGCATCACTTGGTTCTCTATCACGAAAGAATAATTTAGCCCAGATTTGATAACAAGAAGGCTCGCTTATTTACTCTTCTTAAAACCATAATGCAAATCCTTTGCAAAGGAAATTTGTTGCATTAGACCATCTTATTCCAGTGGGACCTAACAACTAGTAGGGTGTTTAAATATGCTAATGCAAGCAATGCAGCTCGGTTCAAATAACAGTCAAGAAGTCTAAAAGAGAAAGTGCAGCAGAGAAAAAGAATAGAATAGAGAGAAAGATTGACTCTGTGCAACCCCATACATCAGATAAATCAACCAGGATAGAGATCTCAGTTGGGATTGCCTCGCCGGTTGAAAGAGTGTGCTAAAAAAAAAAAGAAAAAAAGAAAAGCAGAACAGAATGGAGGCAGTGCCACCTTTCATGGTGACAGGAGGGGATAAGCGGGCCATTACTCAGCCACAGAGAGGAAAAGAGGGAGCGGACCATCGCTAGTGAGCCAAGGCTGATTGAGGAGTGGTGCACACGAGAGGGGAGAGGCGATTCCTTTTCACAGCACACACATCCACAGCGTGTAAATCCTGGCTGTCTGGCGCGGCTAAAGGCTACAGTTAGCCACAAAGTTAAAATGAACATGAAGTTCCACTCATCGAGATTTACCCCGGGTTAAAGAGAGTGGGGGCGGCTGCACAGCTCTAGTCGATTCTCATTCCTCTTCACTCCAAGTGCCTGAGATATATAACAGATAACCTTGAGACCAGGTGAAATGTCTTGCATGGCTTTGAACATTATCTAGTCAGGAGAAGGGAATAGTGAATGAATAGGATTTAGATTCCCCCCCTCCAATTTACTCACCTGCCAATTCTCACCCACCAGCCTGCACTTCCTTATCATACAACATCTAACAACCAAGGAGGTTAAAGCTTGACACATATGTCCTCTGAGACACGTGAAGCAGCCAACAGCATCTTTAACAAACTGCCGCTCACGCTTATTACAGGTCACATACAGCAACGCGATATCTGCCCTCTTCCTCATACGTTCTCACAGTCTTCCAAATTCAATTAGCCACCACAAACAGCTGTAGGGGATCTATAGAGTGCCTAGTGTAGTAATGCTGAAAAAGGAAAAAGGAAAAGAAGCACATGAAATAACAAGCCATGACCAAATTGATGATTTTCCAATAACAGCACAACCAAAAGTGTTTTAATCCTTTTAGTCATTTTCCAGTAGCTTTAAATTATACTATTTTTATACACCGATCAAGCAAAACGTTCTGAGCAGTGAGAGGTGAAGTGAATAAGACTGATGATCTCCTCATCATGGCACCTGTTAGTGGGTGGGATATATTAGGCAGCAAGTCAACATTTTGTCCTCAAAGTTGATGTGTTAGAAGCAGGAAAAATGGACAAGCGTAAGGATTTGAGCGAGTTTGATGAAGGGACAAATTGTGATGGCTAGACCACTGGATCAGAGCATCTCCAAACTGCAGCTCTTGTTCCCAGTCTGCAGTGGTCAGTATTTATCAAAAGTGGTCCAAGGAAGGAACAGTGGTGAACCGGAGACAGGGTCATGGGCGGCCGAGGCTCATTGATGCACGTGGGGAGTGAAGGCTGACCCGATCCGATCCAACAGACGAGCTACTGTTGCTCAAATTGCAGAAGTTAATGCTGGTTCTGATAGAAAGGGGTCAGAATACACAGCGCATGATGGGTCAGGGCTCATTTGGCAGCAAAAGGGGGACCAACACAATGTTAGGCAGGTGGTCATAAAGTTATTCCTGATCATTGTGTTTGTTATTATTGATCAAGTCATTTATCTCTTTATAGTTTAATGTTTGATATTGTGGTGCAATGATGAGAGAGCTATGAAGTGTGTCACCACGCAGCAATCCCCACGCTCCACATCACAACTCCATTTAACAGCACGCACCACGACCTAACAGAGCGCTCATTACTTCCACGTTCACAGTCATCCAGCTATGCACTAAACACCCGTGTGCACAAGTTGAAAAAAATCTCACAGTTAATGACTTCTACGCTTTGTTCACTTGCTGGCCTTAAAGTTTACCAAGTCTTTGTATCATTTATGTGATTAACCTGCAACTGTTAATAGTTTCATCAGTTCTTGCCTAGCCCACTGTGTGACCTGTGCTGGTTTTGACCTTGCCTACTGTTTAGGATTTATTGTTTTTGGCTTATTTGCATCCATGGCCCCCTCTTGTGACGAAGGGCATTCTTCTGACTTCGATGGGTACAGTCCCCTGCTTGTTATGGAAGTAGTGGATGTGGTGTCTGGTGTGCAGACTGGAGGGAGCGTCGGCTTTTCTGTCTGCCAAGGAGACTAGCAAGACCAGAGATAATGAAAGCCTCCATCAGGTACCTGCTTGTTCCCCCACACTCCCAGTCCAGCAGCGGCACCTCCACATAGAGATGCATCTACCTAAGCGTCTCTGTTCTGACAAACTGTCTTTGTTCTCACAAGACATTACCTCTGACTGTTACAAGCACTGGCACTGCAGACTCCTCCCTTAAGAATTAAATAAACAGAAGATCTCACCATATCAACAGTTATACAAGTTTCCTTGGTAAATAACACCACATTATCAACTGTAGGTATAGAAATATTGTTGTTGTTGTTGTTGATTCCACTGCGCGCTCTTCAGATTCACAACAGCAGATATTTGATTAAGAGGGTTTATGCTAGATGCCCTTCTGGACATATCCCTCCCAATTTATCCAGGCCAGAGACTTGCACTGAGAGTTAACTTTTCGTCAGCTGGGTTAACTTCTTGCCCGGGAATGGAACCCAGGCTGCGGCAATGAGAAAGCGGGATCCTTCCCCTGGACCACCAGGGAATAGGACTAGCACCAGATACAGAAATAATAATGCTTTAAAAATTAGTGCATTACTTAAATAAACCTTTGATTTGAATTCTAGCCTGCGCTACTGTCACATTACATTAATCAACAGGGCTGTGGTATACAAACTATAAGAAACTGGAGCATTGATAACCACAAAGAGTAAAGAAGGCAGGGAAATTATGGAAGTGGTCATTTATAAGAGTTGCCATCCACTGTCGGGTCAGCGGATCAGGGACACCCACCACAGCATCGATGTTATCTTCATGAGGGTTCTCCAAGATGAAAGACTAGTATTAATCAATCTGCCTGCCCGGGGGTGGCTCATCACGATAAGGGACGATGCTATCTGTGTGAACTGGGACATTGTGTGAGGCATCCCTGAGTTTAACCATCTGTTTCCTGGCAGCCGTTACTGCCGGCCATCCTCTCTCTCCATAGCCCGCCAACTGACTCGCTGCCCAAAGTTCAAACAGCATGCAGAGAACACGATGGAGAACCCATGGGGGAGCAAAGCGCCAATCATCTCCCTTTCTACCCGGCTCCAGAATTTCAACAACTTACCATATTAAAGCAGGCTAATGTTAAATTCTATCCTCTTTCATACTTACCACACACAGGCTGCAAGTGCTTTCTCACAATAGTGCACGCCAAAATAAATACAGAAGCAATACAATACAAACTGTCTATTTTGCTATTTTATTAAATACTAGAGTAAGCAGGAATTAAGTCAAATCCCCTCCAGAACTTTTGAATGTAATTTTATAACAGCTAATCTCTCATGACCTCCTGGGCTCCCGTCGAAGATCATCATGTTTTTTTTCCCGTTGAGCCATTTATTTTTATCCCCCGCATTTTCGAGCACTGTGTCATTTGCGAGGAAAACCAACAACGTAATGGGGTACGTAAAAGCGGGAAAGACATCATTTTTGCTCTCTGGCATCGTATGCTTTTCGAACCGAGACATTGGTGCGGTGGCCTCCGGGGATGAAGCAGTCGCATTAATAATGGCAGTTTTGGCATAATTACTCTTGATGCCTGCCGTCTCTGGAACTAATGGCCTGGGGTTGAGATATCTGCTTGATTTAATTCGCCTTAAAACCGCCGCACCTCACAATGCTATTAAGGGGGCAAAGAGGAAGTGGCATGTTCGGGGCAAATACAGGCTTCGCTGTGATAACAGGAAGGAGCAAGAGAGGGTGTGAGGTTAATTCCGTTCTCCTGTATATGAAGGAGGAAGCCAGCACCTTATGATCAGTCGATTAAAGGAATAACACTTTGAAGCTAGGTTCAGTCACATCATGGTGGAATATTTACATACAATATTTCTGAGAAATGAATATGGATTGAAATTCTTTGAAGGGAACTAGAGGAGTGAACTGGAACATTTTGCACTAAATCTGGCTCCGGAATTGCAAGTGTGGGGAAAAAAACATGATATCTGCTATCCATGTTGCAATTAAATGAATTAACCTCCCTCTTATTCTTGAATCATACATAATATAAGTAAAGCTTCTTCTCTTCCCCGATCGCCAGACATCTGTATCTAAATAATAAAAAATAATGTGATGTTTTTCATGTTTATTTTCGTGTCTGGCTGTAAATTGGCACTGTGAGCAAATCGACAGCTTGATAACAATCCTGGAGGGTTTCTAAAGGCGAGGAACAGGACGGTAGGCACAAATGAACAAGCGTCATCGTGTAAGCTGGACTGCTTAGATGAATTCAATTTCCAGTTGGCTTGAAGGGTGGACAGTGATCGTATTGATCATTCATTAAAAGTGGCAGGAGCTGACTGGCCTGAGATGCAGAAAATGCTCGGGCTCGTGTGTGCCAAAGCCTTTCCCACATGGTGCCGAGGTGGCCAAGGTTGTCTCATCAATCATCATGGGTGGTACAAGAATGTGTGCGTGTGTGTGTGTGTGTGTATTTGTGTGTGAACCGAGGTCCAGCTGCCACTAGAAGCAAACCCAGCCACCTGTGACAGAAATACTTCTTCCTATTACATAAAATGTGAAGTTCCAAGAGCAAAACCCAGGCCTTTGAATGTGTGCCTGTAATTCTGACAGAAACTGCCCTTGATTTCAGAACACAAAATACAAAAATAATCAAAAGATATTTACACGTGAAAACATTCATCCGTTCTCTCTACCGCTTATCCTGCGGGAAACTGGAAACAAGGCAGGGTACACTTTCCTCGAGACACAAGGCAGGGTACATCCTGGACAGGATGGCAGTCTATTGCAGGGCACAATCTCACACACACACACACACACACACACTCATTAACACAAAAGAGATGATCAGCCTACAAGGCAGGTCTTAAGACTGGTGGAGAAAACCAGAGAACCTGGAGAGAACCCATGGGAAACAAAGCACAATCTACACACACACACACACTAGAGATGATTTTGAGATGCCAGTCAGCCTACAAGGCAGGTCTTTGGACTGCTGAGGAAACCGGAGACCCTAGGAGAACTCTAGGAGAACAAGCAAAATCCACACACACACACTACAGATGATTTAGAGATGCCAGTCGGCCTACAAGGTGGTGGAATAAACTGAGAACCTGGTGGAAACCTCTGGGAGAACAAGCAACGAGGTGGGAATCGATCCCCTTAACCTCGAGTACACCTAAAAAATTCAACCTAAAAACCCTGAGACACTACTGTACATAATCCTTGGCAATTATTGTATAAGTGAAAAATGCATAAAAAAAACCCTAAAACAATTAACAGCAAAAGAACTTGAATTCTGGGAGATTAAGTCAGCCTTCGCTCATGCACTTCCCATCTTGCATCTTAATGCAGGGCAGTAATGCCATCTGCAGTCTTATCACACGCTCTATAATCCTCTTAAACAGCGGTGTGTATACTGCGTGCATGATGTTACTCAACATTTCCCCTGGATATGGCTACACAGAACTGATACACTCTTCTGTAAATGAAGCTGATCAGCTTCCAGTCTGTTTTTTAGCTGGAACAGGTTCAGTGCATACCATGCTTCTGTAAGTATTTACCCCCGCAAAGTTGCCTAGAGTATGGAAATGGTGGGAAAATCTCTGTCATTTTTAAAATAATTTAAGAATTAAAGAATAAATTCAAGTTGTGATTGATAAATGCTGTCACATATCCATCATCGGCTACTAAACTGAATCATATCAAAGTAAATGTATAGTTATTGTTGCTAAAAAGTCCTATTATAGCGTGTGGCCTGACTGATCACAATGAGGTGATGAAATTACTAAAATAAAACAATAGAACAAGAAAATTGTGGTTTATGACTAGTGAGTGGTACAATGCTAAAATGTTCATCTCTAGCTTGATTATCTTCTGATATTATCAGCTAAATATAATGTCATTCAAGCTCGATGTCATTAATGTACACACCCTTGTGTAGAGTGTCTCCCACTGTAGCAATGAGCAAATGCAAACAATGCAGAAAAAGCTCAGGATGTGTAACTCAGCTACTGGCTGAAGCATGAAGGCAATCACTCTGAGAAACAGATATCAAGGATTTGGGAGCATGAAGGTAAGACGTACGCAACGGCAGTGCGCTGAAACGTGCGAAATAAATCACACCACACCATGGAAGAGGTTTGATCTCGACACACTTGATTCTGGCACTTGTTTCGATAATAAGAGGGAATCCTAATGGCCGCGTTTATCACAGCATTTCTGATAATTGTGTTCATCATGCTTATCTCCATCACAGCAGATGCATTGTCCTACTAATAGCTGGTTTAAACACATCTAAATAATTACAAGCTACAAAAGGAAGCTTGAAAGTGAATGGCAAAATAAAAAAGAGAGAGAAAGCTATCAAAACATTAAGTCGCCATTAATCATAATTAAAGATAATCTAGAGGCGTACTGATAGAAAATTGTTTCAATTAATGTCAATGCAGCTGAGTGGATTGTGTGTATGGCTGGTGTTTTCTCCAGGTGCAGCGTGCACCTCCTGCGCTAGTATTTGTGTGTGTGTGAGTGTGTGTGTGTGTGTGTGTGTGTGCGTGTGTGTGTGTGCCCTGCAGAACAGTAAGTGAGTGAAAGTGGAGGAGTATATGGCATATTTAGGTGGAGGTGGAGGCTGTGTGTGGGTGGGACTGTCAGGCAGGATTGGGTGCAGTGAAGATTTCTGAATGAGATTTTTTGCTGAAATGTCTGGTCATGCAACAGTAAGGTGACAAACTGACCCCGAGATGCAGCCGGCGACAGACTGCATGTCTGTCATTCATGGAGGAATTGCACATGTCTTAAAAGGACATACAGGAACAAAATCTGTCCATAAAATCTTGTAGAACATTTCAAGACAATATTGCTTTAACTTTAGACTGCATGAAACTGCATGTACCTTCTGCTGCAAGACAAAAAAAAACCACCATGGGGTTGAGTCAAACCTGATCTGACTCCTCCTACTTGGAGGAGTCAAGCCATTAACCATGTGATGGAGTGTGATTGTGTCCGGAGAAGTGTGTTTAACGTTAGGGCAAGGTTTAGATGTATAGAAGTTGTAAGAGATCCAGCTCCACCCCTTTGGTTCTGCAGAAAGCACTCTTGCAATCACTGATGACTAAAAGATTGCGACAACAAGATTCACTTAGCCTCGGCCTACAGAGGGGATGCTTAAGGCAAATTCCGTTGAAGAGGTTCAGCTGGCAAAAAATGCTAAGAACCCTGGCTCTATCTGAACAAGCAGAGCAACAAAAACTGAAACATGATTAATAATTGAAAATGGTACCGCTTAGAGAGATGCCACGGTGGATGGTGACGTCAGGAAATCGTGCTCTCTATCTCTGGAACATTGTGTGCTTAACACTGAACATGTCCCCAATCTTAATCAGTCAGAGTAGATCGATGCTAATGCTAACAGGCCTGAGAGAGCGATGAGCAATGCAGGCTAACAGAGAGCCTATTCATCAAACACCTGCGGTGGCCCTGTTGCCAGTTCAGTCCCTCCCTCAGGGTCAGGACTGAGCGTGTGATAGATGCCTTTCATATGCTCTGCCCACTCCTCGGCACACACGTAGCCTGTGGCCTTCAGGGGCAGGAACTCATTTAAACATCACCGGTGAAGTGTCTGCATATAAACACACCATGGAGACCTTTATCAAGCAAGAAAGCATAATAGCAGCAGGGCAATTACACCTTCACTGACCACTTTATTAGGAATGCAATGTCGATGCCAGCTGTGCTGTGTTTTGTTTTACAGAAACTGCTGATGCCCTGAGATTTCCAAGCACATGTTTTAGACTTTACACAGAATGGTGCACTGGTGTCACTTTGACAGGCGGAGGTGAGAAGATCTTTTGTAGATGAGAATATCCGACCTGGTTCGAGTGGACAGGTAGAGTAACTCAAATAAATATTTAAACCGTGGTTAGCTGAAAAGCATCTCAGGACACACACACACACAGCCCTGAGGTGGCTGGACTGCATCAGTGGAAGACCATATCAGGTTCCTGTCAGGAGTTAGAGTAATCACAGGATTACCAACACTGGGAGACTGAAGAAAATACAATCAAGTGTGTTTGCTCCCATTTTCCCTCATTCTGATGTGTGATGTAAACATTAACTGAAGCTCCTGACCCTGTATTTGCATGTTGTTATGTATTGCTCTGCTGCCACATAATTGGCTGATTGGATAATTGTATGAATGAGCGCCGGGTTCCATTAAGAGATCTTCGTACTGGGTATTTGACGGACTACCTCCTGTCTAATCTCTGCACCTCATACTGCAGTGAACTGAATGCAGCTCCTGCAGTGTCAGCTTTCTGTACATCTCTCATTTCCTGCCTGTGTCCTCTTTGGCTCCAACCTGATCCCAGTTAGGTCTGTCATTACCCTGGCTCCATCCACAACGAGACCTACCTTCCTCTCATACAACCCACTCGATCCGATGATCTAAGACACTTTATTAGCCAGGGCAAGGCTGTCAAAAGCAGTGAGAGTCAACACCCCATAACTGTGTACCGCGTTGGCGAGGTATAAACGGATGCTCCATGGGCTACACCCTAAGGCTAGGCTCCTCAGCCCACGCTAACCCGCTGCCACCGTATTTCAGCTTGCTGTCCATCTGTCAGCAGAATAAACGAGTGGGTGATGAGGGCTTGGCCAGTTCGGGCCCCTGCAGCCCAGAGTAAACAGTCCTGGCTGGATGCAATGCTAGCAGGCACCGTGAATCATATCACTTGGCACAAGCAAACAAACAAATTAGCTTTCCAGTGAGAGGTGGCCAGGCTTTCCACAGCCACCATGTGTACCCGTGAAGCAGGAGGAAATGAAAAGGACAGGATCGAGTGAGGACTGCCTTAAATGAGATAGAGATGTCAACGGGGTGCTGCAAAGAGGTGCAAAATAGGAACGACTGGCCAGGTGTTTTCATAAAGTGCAGAATGAATGCGCTCTCAAAAACAACCCTACCGCCTATGGCCCATCAGTGACGCAAATCTGTAGTGCCGGGGGAAAGATATTTTTAGTTTGTGCGATTCTATAATAAATAAAACATTCGTTACCAAGAATAGAAAACAGTCCAAGAATGTTTACACTCACTCAAACGTACTTATCTTATGGATTTACAGTTTTATCACAGCGCTGTTGATGCATTTGTGCTCATATTTATGGTTTCTATGGTAACAGGGACTTGTGTGGTGGACGCTATTACAGAAACGTAATCAAACTCAGACATCACAGTCTTTCATCACTGATTCATTTCCTAAGATAGTGCACCACCTACATGTTTTATTCCTTACAAATGCGCCATCATTCCTTGTTAAAGACAGAGCTATAAATCAAACGTGACTGTATCTCACTAGCTGGAAAAAATAAGAGTACATGACAACTGCAGAAAACGTGGTTACTCCTAAAACTTCCTCAGCTGTCACAAATCTGCTGTTTGCTTACAAAAACGATGTATTATGCCTTATACAGGCTAATTTAGAGTCAGAGAAATGACACGCACCACCCTGTCATTACCGTGTCGTGGCATTGCCATTGAAATTTGTAAAAGTCTTATAAATAATCAAATGAATCTCAAAGCCGGAGTTAATTGACACAAATTTACAATGACTGCTAATCACTTCTGAACCTTCGCTCTGTTGCAGTGTCATGCAGCAGGTTTTCATCTCAATGTTGCCACCAAGTGTCGAGTTCAGCAGACAGATTTCACAGAACAATTTTTGGATGTTCTCACCTTTGTTCAGTCGATATTATGATTATTATTACCATTCTTTTTTACAGGTTAGCTGATCATAATGGTCAAAATTATTACCTTGTCACTCTGACACACCAGGAATGAATATTACTGCCATTTCAAATTCATACCACTGAGATGAAATCCCCAGTGATGAGAATTATTCTATTAATCAGTTTGATGTTAATGTTCAGCCAGTATTCATAAAGCAAAAAAACTCAGTTTGAGATTCTTAAATCGAATCCAAATGCACGGTGTGCTAATTTGACTGTTTCAAGGATGTTTCCTACTGAAATCCATATGTGGCTGATGATATAAAAGGTGTTCAACTCCCTAAATAACCTACCATGTAATCCTTCATGTTCCTTAGACAAATAGATGCAAATTACTGTGAAGTTTAAAACCCCAGACTCTCCAGGCGCATTATATTCTCTTTTGAAATTCTCTAGCTGAAGGGCTTGCCGCGCTCTCTTCAGTTTAAATCAACACCTCGTCACAGTCCATTAACAGTCTGATTGCCAGGTAATTATTATGCTCCCAAATTAGATTTGACCACATTGAAAGTAAATTAAGTAATCATGCATTAACAGGGGCTCATCCAATGGGAAGGCTGTTCACACACATTAGTATGACGGCAAAAGACATAAAGGTAAGATAAAACCTCAGTGGTTGGCCTGGTTACTTGCTAAATGAAATGCTACAGGCATAACAGCTTAAAACAGGCTCTGGTTTATTAACGTTTTGCACGTGGTGGAAATGCAAGTGGAAACATGATAATACCCCCAAAAATGGGCAACCAGGGTTATTCACATGACTGCAAAAGGACTGAGCCTGAGCAACGAGAGCAAAAAATAGGTCTTATCCACGTTGCACATTCGTCTTGAATATGTAATTTGAAGTGATTTTAAAGTAAAGATGCCGAGTTGCTACAGCTAGAAAAGTCACGATCACCTGAGCCGTGACTGATACCAACGTTGCCTTTGGCATGCGTTCAAAAGCTAGCTTTTTGTTGACAGATTTGTGGGTGGTCTGTTCTATTTTTAGCCCAAGTTTAGTGGCACGACTTCCTGTGAGGAGCCTTGACATGGAATGCTTGGCTTGGGTCAGTTCTTTGTAAGCAGCCATACAGTTTACATACGCTTCATATTGGTCATATTTTTGGGCGGCTGGAACGGATTATCTGCATTTACATTATATCTTATGGGAAAATTTGTTTCGCAGTATAAATTTTCACCTCAAGAACTCGGCTCCAGAATGAATTCAATTCATATATGTCAAAGTTTCACTGTATTTGAGCAAATCAAATACCTTACTATTACCTTTGTGAACGGAAATGGTCAACACCCTGGCAGACAACATCCAACAAAGGATGATTGAATCAAAAACTAACACAGAACAGGTGAACACTCTCAGGTAGCAAAGCAGTCAGATGACTGGGAAACTAGCACAGGAGAGAAGGGATACTGAAGGTAAGGAAGCCATGAAACAAAAACCAAAACCGAAAGTGTGCTAAACACACAATAACCTGAAAATCAGGACGGAACTAAAATATTGTTTTATCCACTTGAGAAAGTTTCTTAAAATTAAGCCACAGTATCTAAAACTACTCCGGTTGCTCAAAATGATGATTTCTTATTTCCATGGAAACACTGGATTTCTATTCTCTGCACACTCACATCTCTGATGCCAACAGCTTTAAAAAAAGAAAAGTCTATGAAAAGGTTTTCCTTCAGGTAACACAACACACTCGTTTCTGCATCCTTCTTTAGCATGCAGATCATATTTTAAGCAGATTTTTATTTTTTTACGTCATATCTTTTTGAATTGCTGCCTCACGTGGCACAAGTTTCAGCTTTAATTATCAAGTGGATTCTAAGATCTGAAGCGGCCGTGGCTGCCGAGAGAAACAGAGACTATGAATTTAGTCTATGAAGATTTAGAGGCTGCAGTCAGAGGTGTTCACATAGGAAAAACACACATGATTATTAGCACAGCACATAACTCCCCTGTCACCGTTTACATAACAGAAATATATTATTACAACTTCAGACACAATGCAATACATCCATCCCACTGTCTGATGTCAGCGAGTGCCACTTTAAAAGCTCTTGAGAGTTTTAAGATTAAGCATGCCTTTAATTTGTGTGTTATTAATACTGGGGAATCAACCACGTACTTCATCACCGGGATGGCTTCGTCTTGGCATGGAGCCACTGTAATATGACAATATGACACACTTACATTAATTTACATGTTCTCACGCCAATGTGTGCACAACTGCATCACGCCGGGTGAAAAATAACATTTCTTAATAACATACGTTTCATTCCCGAAGTGATTTAGGGTCGTGTCTGTGATCTTGGCGTTAATGATGACAATTTCATTTGTTGAGAGTTGTACGCAAAGTGATTAAACACCAGAAAAACAGGATTGCGGACGTGTAATTTGCCAGAAAGGAAAAAAAAAAAGTGTCATTTCGGATAAAGTAACGGCTTCACTCCTCACAGCTCACGCCCACCCCTGCCTACACATGCAGCCAGCAAAGGATGATGATGCTCATGGGTGGCTGGATTCCACAAACACTGTATTTACTTCAGGTACTCTCCTACTCATATTCTCAGCAGTGCAGCCAATAAATTAGTGGCTCTGAACTGGACCATTTCCTGGCTCTCCCAATCCAATACTGAGAAGCTGAAAGGCGAAGGATTTCTCTCTGTAAATGTGCTCCAGCCGCCACAGCCTGTGGCTTATTATGCTGTTATGAGTCCATTCCGAGTAAAGCTCATGCTGTTAAAGTGATTTAGCAGGATGGCTTTGGCAGAGCTAAAAGGAAACAATACAGCTCTGCACCAGCAGTGGACAGCTGCACTTGGCCCGCTGCTGCTCCAGAGCAGTGATGGAGCTGCAACCGGACACGGCCTCGAGCTGTTATTCGGCTGACGGAACCTGGAGAAAAAAAAGTGCGTTTATAACCAGCGTGCATCGAGTAGGAACGCCGAAATAGATCAAATAAATGTGCCACTATCTCTATAGCACAGTGCCACTGTATCTATCTTTCAAATGCACCCTATCACTATGCCACTGAAAAAGACAGGAGAGAATCAGGAAGGGAGGCGGAGGAAATACCCTGAGGTGAAGTGAGAAAGGCAGCATTCTGACAGTTCCTCAACCTCAGCTACATCACACTGGTTCATAATTGGTCTCAGCTCCAGATGTGTGCTGGGGTGTTTGTTTTAATCTCGCTTCCACAGCTGTTCTTTTGGTTTGACTTTTCCTGTGACATTTTCTCAAAGAAATTTAAGTGCTTTCCAAAAATATACACAAACTTGTAGCCTTTAAACCAACACAACCCCTGAGCAGGCAGTAACTAAGGAACAAGGTTGGAGAACATGATATGTGAACGCTCGTATCGCTAACACAATTCCTGCTGCATCCCCCGATCCGAAGAATCCGTCTTCCTTATATTCCTGTCTGTGTTTGTATCTGTTAAATAAAACACATGATCTGTTCATTATTATTCATATCAACTAAATGATTAAATATATCTGAAGGCATTTGTACACTGCAAAAAAAAAAAAATCTATCTTGAATCGTGAATATGAACAAATGTGTCTAATATTTAATGGGTAATATTTAATATTTCATTATGTTTAATAAGACTATTAAAAATCTGACAATTTAAAGCATGAAATAAGTAAAAATCATCTAGGAACAGGCTGAATAATGTTAGATTGGATTAAGAGCAGTCTCATCAGATGATGTATTAGATACGTTTGCCCATATTTAAGAGATAGATAGATGGATGGATGGATGGATGGATGGATGGATGGATGGATGGAAGACAGATAGATAGATAGATAGATAGATAGATAGATAGATAGATAGATAGATAGATAGATAGATAGATAGATGGACAGATGGACAGACGGACAGAGAGAGAGAGAGAGAGAGAGAGAGATGGATGGATGGATGGATGGAGAGAGAGAGAGAGAGAGAGAGAGATGGATGGATGGATGGATGGAGAAAGAGAGAGAGAGAGAGAGAGAGAGAGAGAGAGAGAGAGAGAGAGAGAGAGAGAGATGGTTTGTTGGAATTATAGTTGTATTTCTATAACTGTAATAAATCAGGATATATTTCACGTGTCATTTTGTGGAAATGAAAATGAAATGAAAATAAAATTGCATTCCTTCTCATAACAGTTTCATAAAAAAACTCCAGATAAGATGTTATCTGTTCCTCTGCTTAAGCCATGACCAAACATAAAGAGAAAAAAAACAACATCCTGAGACCACTTTCATAGCGTTATACACAGCTTTCACACACGGAGCACAGATCCATTCAGCTGCAAGGATGCACTTCTTCTTTTTCTAATTCAAATCTGAGTGCTCACTCCACACTGTTATTAACTGGCCTTGTGCTATGCACTTTTGCATTAACACAGTCAAGTGCACCGGATTCCATCAGTGATTATTTAAACTGAGCAGGTTTTATACTGTGAGATTTCAGATTTCAATGGAATCTCTGCTGAGTTCTATAACAGCATGTGCGATAATGTGTTTGCCATCTCAGATTATACGATGAGTCCCTTAACGCTAGACCTACAATTAAAGTCTACATGCTGCTCATGACATCAAAATGGGAAAACAGAAAGTGTGCAAAGTTAAAATCTTTACATTTGCAACAGTGCTCTCTCGGAGGGAGGGATGGTGTACGTTCTCTTCCTTGTCAATCACAGTAGCACTAGTCAATTGTACAGCCTTCCATATGGCTTGGAAGAACTACGGGATATATACATACACTGATCAGGCATAACATTATGACCACGTGCCTGATATTGTGTTGGTCCTGACTAGTCGAGGCATGGGCTCCACCAGATCCCTGAAGGTGTGCTGTGGTATCTGGCACCAAGATGTTAGCAGCAGATCCTTTAAGTCCTGTAAGTTGTGAAGTGGGGCCTCTATGGATTGGACTTGTTTGTCCAGCAGATCCCACAGATACTGGCTTGGATTGAGATCTGGGGAATTCTGAGGCCAGGACAACACCTGAACTCAACTTGTTGTTGTGCTCATCAAACCATTCCTGAACCATTTTTGCTCTGTGGCACAATGCATTATCCTGCTGAAAGAGGCCACAGCCATCAGGCTCCATGAAAGGGTGTAGATGGTCTGCAACAATGCTTAGGTAGGTGGTACATGTCAAAGTAACATCCACATGGATGGCAGGACCCAGGGTTTCCAAGTTGAACATTGCCCAAAGCATGACAATGCCTTCTTCCCATAGTGCATCCTGGTGCCATGTGTTCCCCAGGTATGAGACGCACACGCACCCGGCCATCCATGTGATGTAAAAGAAAACAGTGATTCATCAGACCAGGCCACCTTCTTCCATTGCTCTGTGGTCCAGTTCTGATGCTCAGGTGCCCACTGTTGTCACTTTCGGCGGTGCACAGGGGTCAGCATGGGCACCCTGACTGGTTTGCGGCTATGCATCCCCATATGTAACAAACTGTGATGCACTGTGTATTCTGACATCTTTCTATCAGAACCAGCATTAACTTCTTCAGCAATTTGAGCAATTTGAATCGGCTCACACGGACCAGCCTTCACTCCCCACGTGCATCAGTGAGCCTCGGCCGCCCATGACCCTGTCGCCGGTTCACCACTGTTCCTTCCTTGGACCACTTTTGATAGATACTGACCACTGCAGACCGGGAACACCCCACAAGAGCTGCAGTTTTGGAGATGCCTTGATCCAGTGGTCTAGCCATCACAATTTGGCCCTTCATCAAACTCGCTCAAATCCTTACACTTTTTCCATTTTTTTTTCCATGTCCATTTTTCCTGTTTCTAACACATCAACTTTGAGGACAAAATGTTCACTTGCTGCTTAATATATATCCCACCCACTAACAGGTGCCATGATGAGATCACTTATTCACTTCACCTGTCAAAGCTCAGAACGTTATGCCTGATCGGTGTATACTCTTCTGTAATATATTCTGTATATGATGCGGCAAAAGGGTGAGATATACAGAAACATTCTATGAGCTTGAGGTAATAGATATTTCGTTTTCCACCCATTCTTTTCATCATTTCGTTTACGTTTCGTCAATTCCACTACATCTGCCCCACGGGTTTTGCGTCACCTTCTGCCATCCTGTTAGATCTGCATCACTGTAGTGGTCACACTCTGAAATTTTAATCAAACTGCAGTCTCAGAAATAATGGTTCCAAACTGAACTTTCCCTGGTCACTGAAGTGATGAAATGTGAAAATAGTATATCATTAAAATTTAATACAATTTAAGTGATCAGAATCAGAATCAGCTTTAGTGCCAAGTATTGTGGATTTACACGTACAAGGAATTTGCCTTGGTGTACTGGTGCACAATAATAAAAAATATAAACATAAAAATATCTAAGAATTTTAAGCAAGGTTAACTGTGTAGAAAATAAAGATAGAGGTGCAGGTGCAGTATGGCTGTCTGAGTTGTGTGCGTTAATGTGACGAATATAAGCACAGCAACGGGGGGTTTGTGCATTTGTGTGTTTATGTCCAAGTAGGTGGATAAGAGACCATGGTGGGTCCTGCATGTTGTTGATAAGGCCAGTTGCTGATGGAAAGAAATTGTTTTTTGGCGCAAAGTTTTTGTCTTAATAGACTGCAATCTTCTGCAGGAGGGGACTGCCTTGAAAAGACCGCGTCCAGGGTGAGAAGGGTCAGCCACAATCTAAACTGCCCACTTAAGGGTCCTGGAAGTGTACAGGTATGTATAGTCTCTTCTGAAAGCATGAAAACAATAAGGCCAATTCTTTTTTTTTTTAACACATTTGGGTTTGAGATCAAAAGCTGATTATGAGATGATAGATTAGAATTAGATATTTCTATCTAGATGTGTTAAACAACATACATGGCAACCCTTTTAATACAGGGGGACTGTAATTAGACCTTAAAGGAACACTGAGCACATGTGCCTTCTCAGGTAAAAGCTAATGATACTTAATATAGGTACTAATAAAGGTACCACCCCAGTGACAAGTAAAAGTGTATTTTGGTTTATTCTGAGGGGGAAGAAATTTGTTGTCAGCTGTCTTAGGTTGTAATGGCACTAAATTGGCTGTCAGGGTACACTTTACATTATGCATTCTAAGTGTGCCGATCTCGACTCGCGAACACATTTTCTTACACGATGCACTTTTTTGATAGCACATTCGGGCCGAATATGGCGGCGAATCCAGGCTGCCATGGTTAGTAGTTAGTGTCTGGGTGCCTGGTATTGCTTTTGCAGCGTGAGGCGTGATTGTATGTTGTAGAAGCCCACTGAATTGAGTGAAGTCTGAAGCCACAAAACGACACTCAGCACTCATTCGCCTGCTTCAGTAAGCCGTGCTTCAGTACCTTCTTCTACATCACGCCCGGCAGCCTTGGTCAGCCATCTTTGAATTTTTATGTGTGAATTTCAACTTTGAGTCGTGTTAAATTGGCCTCTTCAGGAAACGTTGCTGAATGGTTGTGTAGCACTTCACCTGGAGTGTCACAGTACGGATCTCGGAATAATCTCCATCTACAACCTAGGTGAAATATTAACCTGGCTTTTTAACAAGATAAGGGCTTGCTTTAAGTGTGAGAGGGAGTTGGTAAGGTATCATTATGGTATGCTAATGACTGACACATTGCGAGGGCCATTGTACGACGCTGGCGCTCAAAAGGGCATACCGCTATTAGGAAGTGTTTAGCATGAACAAGGTGCATTAGGGATGTATAACTGAATACAAATGACATTATTCAGATTGAACACATAATGCATTCTGAACGAATACGGATACAGATCTGAACTGGCGATTGAGTATCTATCTATCTATCTATCTATCTATCTATCTATCTATCTATCTATCTATCTATCTATCTATCTATCTATCTATCTATCTATCTATCTATCTGGGTTGCCAGTTTTCAGCAAAATCAACCCAATTTAACTACAAATCAAAAACTAGTCCAAAATGTCCAGACCTGGGATAAATAGACATGCTTTTTCTCATTCTTCTTGTTTTTAAATCGAAATAAAGACACAGTTAAGAATATTTTCAGCACTAAACGGAACTAAATATCGAGAAGGGTAACACCCTAACAGGCATATTCTTAAGATTTTTACCGGATTGAAATCTGTTACCAGTGATGAGATTCAGTTCTTCGCTTTCTAAAATACAAGCCTACTCATCTGGTTCACTGACATCTGACGGGAGGAAGATTGCATATTCCCAGGCCTCTTGACTGTGATTGCATTTGACATCTACCACAGGCTGTTGACCCTCACATCAGCTCACCATTTCTGTAAAAAGGCTGCACAGCGCTGATCCTTCCTCAGTTGTCTTCACTGTCAGAGCTGTGATGTATGACTGCTTTCGCATATTCCTATTACATCACGCTCCTGAGCTGATCCATATCCTGACCGTAAGCGTAGCCTGTACAATCTTGGCATGAGACTTTAGAAGAATAACGAGAGACCCTGCAGAATAGATTAAGACTTCAAGGAGCTGATATTCAGCCCGACACGTGTTCAGTGCTTGAGGTGCTGAGATGTGTGTTGTGTGCCTTTGCGCTTTGTTAAGCACACGCTGATGTAGCGGCAGGGGGCTCGCTGAGCTGTGAGGTGTGTGTGCGTGCGTGTGTCTGTGTGTGTGTGTGTCTGTGTGTGTGTGTCAGAGAATGTGTCTGTTTGTTATTTGGCCACAAGGAGGAACATATGCTTGTGTCACACTCACTACTGCATGCTCATACCGCAAACGGTGCCATGCTTGACCACACACTGGATGTGACTCAACACTAAGGATTTCATGGGCAATTGAGCTCTCTTCGAAAAAAATCCCCCAAAAAATAAAATATTACACTCACCCAGCATGAAGCCTCACACAGACGCACAGCCGGACATCTGCCATAATATAATATACGATTAACACAGAGCTGAGTAGTACTAGTGCTTAATCAAACAAACAAACAAACAGACAAACAAACAATTAACAGAATGGTGTATGATTGATAATATAAAGTTTTCTATGTGTAAAGTTTTCTGTGAACAGACTCTGATGCTTTAGTTATGAAAGGAGTCTCCAGTTTCAGCTCTTTCAGAGGAAAGATAAGATAAGATAAGATAAGATAAGATAAGATAAGATAAGATAAGATAAGATAAGATTCTTTTGCCAGAGACCTGGAGCTACATTTTTCTTGTTCTAGGCTTTGCATTTTCTGTTTTCTTAGTCTAAGCTAACTCCAACTCAGAAAATGTGATGGAACCAACATAGTAATAACTATTATTTTGGCTAACATTAAATCATATCAATAACTATAGCGGGATAAACTGTATCGTGTTTCACTCTTTAATAAATAAATTACCTGTAATTGTAGACAAATTGCTGCAGTAGAAGATAAATTTGCAGGATACGCTGTTACACAATAACCCGTTTCGTCAATCACGCATATATGACGTATAATATATTAGATGAATAACCTAAACACTCAGAAGCCAAAACCTAAATGTAATTTCACTTATTGTGTCTACAGTAATTACAGAACAAAAGCTATCTATAAAACAGATTGCAAGTTTGAGGCAGTAAACGCTGGAACACACTGATACTAAAAAATACAGTTTCTTTCTTATTTTAATAATTTCACTTTAATCACTGCCACTGCCAATTAATGCCGCAGACCAAACAATACGATACCGAACAGCAATTAAATAAGGAAAGCTAAAGCTTTGTGAAACTTATTAACTGCTCACTCTCAGATCCTAATGGGGCTCTAAATGAGGGCTTTATATAAGAGAGGGAGAGAGAGAGAGAGAGAGAGAGAGAGAGAGAGAAAGAGAGAGAGAGAGACACACCGAGGGTAAAAGCATTAAACTTACAGATAGACTCCAATAGTTTGTGATGCAAAATCTGAGCTGTTATAACAAACCTGTGACTGGATCACAACAATTAAATTCTGTATTAATGCGCTCTAAAAAAAATCAATAAAGCGCTGCAGACTTTGTTCGGTCTATATAAAGCGCTATTCTTTTGTTCTGTTGCTTAGCAACCAATGCTTACTCTTAAAAGGCTGCATTGCATAGTGGAGAATAAAATGCTTGGTAATAATATTATTAATAAGAAATTATTTATTGAGTTTTTAAACTCTCTGAAACGTATTACTGCTTCAGTAGACATGACTGGGATTGCATATATATTTGGTGTTGTTAATTAGAGGAAAACTCATTCTTTTTCTGATTCAATTTGATCTAGATTAAAGTCGAATCCAAGAAAGTCAGCTAAACTGTGTATAAAGTGCAACGTGCAAAGAAACGGAAAATGTGTGGGTGAATTAAATCTCAGAAACATCATCAATAGGCTGGAGCAAGATTTCGTAAAGATACACATATATATATATATATATATATATATATATATATATATATATATATATATATATATATATATATATATATTTGCCATTTTTATTTTTAACTGGAAAGATGTAGCTGTGTCTAGAAGTCCAGGAAACTAAAGCAAGGTAGCAGGTCATGTGACAGGGAGGTGCCCGTGAATGTAGTTTGTTAGGCTTAGGATTCTGGGAAAAGAATTTCGTGTTTGCCTACTGAGTAAACATGGAACAACGGGTTAATCCGTCCCTACAATTCTTTTATACCGACAATTCAAATGACCTCTAGGGCAAAGACCTGCATCTCAACAGTAAACTCTTAGCTCAAGATGCTGGTCAATGGATCAAGATCATTTACCTTTGTCAATAATTTCTGCTCACTGCTGTAGTTAACTACAGAGTTTGCGTTTGCACCCGTTAACAGGTCACGCTGCTCATTAGCTCAACAAAATAGGAAGTCTTGACATTTGCCTGCCCACACAGCAATACCCCTGTCGCTCATAAACACACACACACACATACACACACACACACACACACACACTGACACTCTCCTCTGGCCTGGCCGTGATCTCTCCCTTTGGGCAGTATTTTGACTCCATAATGGCTACATTAAGATCATTATGGCTGTGAGTCAGAGAAGAAGAAGATGAGGGAAGTCTGAACACTGACGTCTTTTTTTCTTTTTCTTTCCCCGGCTGCTCGGCGAAGGTTAGTAGTATTGTGTAAAGACCCTGAAAGAAGCTTTGATACCAATTCAAAAGATTGACTATTTTTTTTTATGCCTTCTTCTAAACCCTTTTCCTGTGGGAAGCAGTTCAGGGTCTCAGTCAGATATCCATACTATTAGACAGGACTCAGACACCAGAAGTCCCTTCAATTAACTGCTGAGATGCAGAGAGTTCTGCTCCATGGGTCTGTCTCAAGGTCTTTCAGCTCGTTTCGGGAGAATGGTTAAGACTTGGCTTCCCGGTTGCCAGAGAGCTGTCAGGTGATAAGAGAGGAGAGGACAGAGGCAGACAGGCTGATTAGAGAGCCACGGCCACAGCAAACACACAGCAATAATGAACCTGTTCACCAAGATGGAGAGAGAGAGAGAGAGAGAGAGAGAAAGAGAGGCACAGTGAGTATTCTGTCTTCAGGCAAACGGAGAGGCGTGTGACTGCGCCCACACTTCTGCAATAACACAGCTCACCTCAGACCCAGCGCAGTGTGAGGAGACGAGCCACAGGGAGACTGATGAAATCGACCATAAACAAGTACACAACAGTAAGCCACCCCACACCAGCAGCATGAGACCGTCGCAAACATACTTAAGGAGAAAAAAAAACACAAACTCCCACACAGACATAGCCTTACTTTCTGTATTATCCACGGCTGATCATTTACAATAACGCTGATCTGTAAATCTGTCTAAACTGAAATAACTATACATATATCATAAGCCATTTTTTTCAGTATATCTCTGTTTGGTTGATAATCTTTAAAATCAGTATTATGATCTATTTATTGCTGCCAAACAGCCCTGACCCGTCCTGCACTGTGTATTCTGACACCTTTCTATCAGAACCAGCATTGACTTCTTCAGCAGTTTGAGCAACAGTAGCTCGTCTGTTGGATTGGATCACACGGGCCAGCCTTCGCTCCCCACGTCCATCAACGAGCCTTGGCCGCCCCGTTGACCATGTTGCAGGTTCACCACTGTTCCTTCCTTGGACCACTTTTGATAGATACTGACCGGGAACACCCCACAAGAGCTGCAGTTTTGGAGATGCCCTGATCCAGTGGTCTAGCCATCACAATTTGGTCAAACTCGCTCAAATCCTTACACTTGTCCATTTTTCCTGCTTCTAACACATCAACTTTGAGGACAACATGTTCACTTGCTGCCTAATATATCCCACCCACTAACAGGGGCCATGTTGAGGAGATCATCAGTCTTATTCACTTCACCTCTTACTGCTCATAATGTTATGGCTGATCGGTATATTTGTCATGTTATAATGCTACACCCTATGTAGCTGGCATATACAGTGAATTGGAAGACATTTGGGTTGTTGATCTGGAGGTTTTTATATTCATAAATAAGATGCTGAGTTTACATGAAACCTGGGTCATTTAGGAGAGAGAGAGATTTAGAGAGAGAGAAAGAGAGAGTTAAATAAATACAAAGGAAATCTTTACAGTTTAAAACAAGTGTGTAATTTTCTGTTTTATTACCTGTTTTATTTTGCTTTACTTGTACTGCGAACATCTGTTGTGACTCATTAATATTCATCTGAAGACTACATTACCTTGAATAGTGCCCATAACCTTACCTTGAATATAATATAATCTGCATCATGACAGGTTAAATATTTAATAATGGTTGGCTATGTTTAATTATTAATGCAGGAATCCTATAGTGAATGTATTTATTTGTTTACTTGTTCATTTATTATTATTATGATGACGATGATCATCATCATCGTCATCATCATCAAGATTTCTGAGGTCATGCCCAATCAGAGAGTTGTGGTTTTATTGGAGTGATGTTGGCCGCACTGGAAGGACACTTTGCATTTATTTAGACACCTTTTCAAAGATGCTACACATACATTAAAAGTCTGAATTTTTATTGAGTGGTCAGAGCTGGAGCCTTTAAAACAGCCTGAGGAAGAACAGGATGTACATCAGTGTCTGCCGCAGCACTAATTACTGCATTAGTATTTAAAGATTAGACAAGACATACCACAAAAAACCCTCATTTTATTGCACGTCATCCAACAGTGCCACCCAGAGACCACCCCAATATCTTTCCATGTCTTCATCTGTCTGTAAGTCTCCATCCTTCCTTCCTCTCTCTCTGTCTCTCTCTCTCTCTCTCTCTCTCTCTGTGTACAAGTGTGTAGGCTCACTAATGGTCTGCTCTAATTCCCCATTTGTAATAATGATCAAAAAGCAATCACACCAGCAGGAATAAACACAGCAAAACAAAGGCAACTATCAATCATCGCATGCCGACCATCAGCATTCCTACACACACACTCCATCAACATGCCAAATATGTGGGTGTAAGTACGGAGGTAAATGTCTGAGAGAGAAGGAAAGAGAGAGTACAAGTGCTGAACTAACACAAGCCTTGTTTTGAAAAGATGCTGTCTACAGTGCATTTCACCGGGCTCCACACATGAGAGGGTTATTAATTGAGATCTTAAGCGTAGCTGACTGCTGCCGAATGATGCACTGAACCCCTCACGGAAAGGCGGCCGAAGAAGATTGATCTGACTCGGCAAAACATAGATTCAAACCAGGAATGACAAGAGTCTCACTGTCTCATAAACGCAATTACGTTTGTTCATTTATCCAGACGCTGCCGCCTTCATTACCACCGCCGATGTATTGCTTTTGTCAAGCTCCTAACCAACAGAGCTGTGAAGATAATGTTGCGCCCGTGCTGCTGGGAGACGGCGAGTACACGAAAAGAAGACAATGGCGTTGTTAAGTCACTTAAGTCGTGTCTGAAATCCAAATGAAGTCAAAAAGTGCTTTCACACCTAATAGTCTATTTGCTCGTGCAAAACTGATACTTTTGGTTCATTTGCCTTTCGGATTTGGTTGGTTTCACATCGCGTTTTATTAAATGAACCACAAGGCAAAACAAGCTGACTGAAACTGAAAACTGTACTCGTAAAACTCTTTTGTGGATTGTTCAAATGGAAAACATTTATATAAACCTTTTAGAAGTGAGTAAAGAAATCCAAAAACACCACCATAGCTCATCTAAATGTTTAGAAAACTAGAGAAACACCTAGCTTTTTTATTTATTTATTTATTTTCCTTTATATCACTGTGTATCTCCAGCACTACAGCTCAGTCTGTTTGTGCATTTTGTTTCTTCGTGGTGCAGTTTAGCAGCATCTATGGAAAAACATCACCCGAATTACACGGCATGTTTGGTTCACTTCCTGCACTCGGGTCGATTCGGGATTGAATTGCTTTCTCACTGCAATCAAATCGTGACAGGGTTCGATCGGAAGACCAAGACAACCTCGCTCAGACCCTCGCTCTCTCTGACAGACCCCCAGCGTGTTGTGCTCTCCTCTACCCGAAACAAACTGCACCGTGTGGGACAACATGCTGCAAATGTTAAAGCATTTTTAAGCTGTGTATGATGTTCTTTATACAGGCAGGTGACAACCTAAGGTGTTGGATCCATGACAAGCAACCAGAACAGCTTCAATGCTCCTTGGAAAAGATTCTAAAAGTCCCTGGATGTGTACTAGGGCAGTGATTTTCAACCACTGTGCCGAGGCACACAAGTGTGCCATGAGGAGATCATCAGGTGTGCCTTGGGAAAATCGCCAATTACGACGAATCGGTCCAAAAAAATGATTATTTAGTTACTGGAAATAATTTGCCTTTGTTGAGCATCTGTGCCTTTGATCTAGCCACTGGCAGAGTAATGGAAATACTCCTCCACATCAGTAGGGAGCGCAATAATGACCTTGACAATAAAACTAACGATGTACAAAGTGCAAACTCTGAACCGGGCCCTGGACGGAATTCTAAACCAGGTGAAGGTCCTAGTATGAATGGTGGTCAAAAGAAAGCAGAAATGGTGAGCTGGAGGCAGTACAGTGATACAAAGTTCTTTTTGGTTTTGGATTTTCTTTTACTTTAGATCTGACTTCAACAACATTATTATACTCGGTGTGTGAGGAAAAGCTTTCCAACAGTGCAATGGTCCCAAGCAAGCTTCTCCAAATGAAACACCCATGACTTCAAAACAAGAACACAGACTAGTTTGTACCCCTGCGTGAACACATTGAGAAACAGGCAACTTTAATGAAAAAAAAAAACCCCAAAAAAACCAAAGGAAATTAAATTAAATAAAATTTTCATGATATATTCTGTAGGCTACAGTGTGCCATGTTGTAAACTTTTTGGTTGGTGGCTTAGTGGTTAGCACTGTTGCCTCACACCAAGAAGGTCCTGGGTTCAAACAGGCAGGGGCCTTTCTGTGTGGAGTTTGCATGTTCTCCCCGTGTCTGCATGGGTGTACTCTGGTTTCCTCCCAAAGTCCAAAAACATGTACAGGTGGATTGGTAATTCTATGTTGCCCATGATTGTGTGGTTATCTGTCTATATGTGGCCCTTTGACGGACTGGTGTCCAGGGTGTACCCCTGCCTTTCGCCCAATGTGCACTTATAGGCTCCAGCAGATCCCCGTGACCCTAAGTGGTATAGACGATGGATAGTGTGAAGTGGGATTTTGTTAATGTAAAAAATGTGCCATTCTTCAAAAAAGGTTGTACTACTACCACTGTAAAAGAAAAAAGAAGAGCAGAAGTAATAACACTGATGCAGTCAGTCCACAATTCAGTCCTCAAAATGGCAGCCGTTAAACAGCGTGATGTCACGTGAAACACTAGGATATGCCAGAGTGTATAAAAACCCAAATTAATTCCAAAGCTAAAGTATCATAAACCTAAGGCCAAGTGAGTCCAAGTCAAGCAAAAAACTTGAGAAGAAAGACATTAGTCCAAGTCCAGAGCTTGAGTACTACATCAGTGGAAACAGGGCAGTCTGTCTTGCCAGGTAATGCAGCACAGGAGAGCTGGAAGGAGGAATATTCATTTCATTTGGCACTAAATCCGAGACTTAAGCATATTCTGATCAGAAGAGCTCTGCAGGCAATGATTGAGCATAACCACATGCTGGATCCTGCTTAACCCTACTGACTAATACACACCACCCAAACACACACCGGCCTCATAAACTGGAAGGCTAAAATTGCAGGCTTCATTTTTAATCCTTCATGATTTTGCTTCCATTTGCTTCGCCTGAGGGGGGAAAATCTGGGTGAAAAGTCCTTGATGATGTCTAATTTTCATGTGTTAGTGTTGAAGGCAAATCAATATCAGCTTTCTTTTTTTTTTAATGGTGGGTTTTAAAAGGAAAATAAAAGCATCAAACCAACTCGCTAGTTAAGTTGTCCCAAGCTAGCATAGCAATAATTATAGTAGTCAAAAGGGGAAAATATTTGGTTGTTTTGCCTATTCCCACACATTAGCTAGTTCTCTCCTATCATATGACAGACACCAACTGGGGAGGATGAGCTCAACTTCCTCTAAGACACAAGAAGCCAATCAAACTCCATCATTTCCACCTGCTGCACAACACACTCAACCCTCTTCCACATACATGAGCTCACGGATGCAAATAAATGGTTAACGTCCTTGTGACTGGCAGGAGAAGGGGGCGTAATGCTATTCATCTTATCCGGAAAGAACGCCAAGTCTTGGATGCTGGATTTAAAAAGAGTGTATACAACAATATAAATAATTAGAATAGAAATATTCAAATTAGTACAACATAATTTCCCTTAACACAATCCTCCGAGTAATGGGAATCATCTTACACTGATTATTGCAGATAATTAAAAAAGAAAATGTTTTCAAAAGCGTTTTATATATTTATACAGCACAACATCTTGACGATGATTATTTATAAATATAAATATAAATATATACATAAATACATTTAAAAAAAATCTGTTTAAAATGCTTTAATAATCTGTTTATTATTAGATTTCGATTAAGTGGAGCATCTGATGCATCTGAATTCTTTGTGAAAGCGCATGATTTTTCTGTTATGGAAAAATGAATTAACAATTTTCTAACCAATCAGCTTTGAGAATTCAAGTCGCAGGGCTTTCTGTGAGCTTGTGAGTAACAGCATCACGTGTGCCAAAATTTCTCACTCCGTCTCTTTCTGTCTGTCCGTCCTGAGAGGCTAGCACTTCTGTTCCCTGCTGGTGGAGCTGTTGGTTGTGAAACATGTAAGCTCTCAGCTCTGGATCAGGTGAAACCACCAGAGAACCACATGATGTAGTTACACCATGAATATTTTAAACACTTCACAGCCAACAATGTCCTACGGAAAAAAAAAAAAAACAACACCAAGCCAGGAGGCAGGTCTGAGAGGAGAAATGAATCATGGAGAGTCATTTTATGATTTTATGAAGCACACGGTACAGTACGGGAGATTTTACGGCACACGTGGGTCTTGTCCGCAGAACAGTGTTTGAGCAATGAGAAGAAAACAGCTTTCACTGTTCTGACATGTGTGTATGTGTATTCCAGAGACCGGTGCTTAAGAGAGGGAAAGTTCATCGCAACAAGCCGAGGATGTAAGAGAGATGTGACGGGGAAAGAAAGGCAGCACGGACGAAGAGGGAGGGTGAGGTGAAGAGACGGAATGAGAGAGAATGTGTGTAAGATGATCCATTAGAGAGCGCAGGGGCGCAGTGCGGAGCGCAGAGGCAGGGGCCGGGCCGAGACTCTTTAGCATGCAGGCCATGCGCGGGCCTGAGCTACACAGAGCCGCCATGACTCCCTCCTTCGATCGCACAGCCCTCTGAACTTGTGCAGAATATCGAAATTCTGTATCAACATTAATAAAACACAATTTTCCAAAAAGATCCAGCAGGTGGAGGTATACTAGAGAGAATTAGGTCATGTAAAAAGTAGAACTAGAAAACGGAGCTTCTTTTATTCAAGTGACCACACACACACACACACACACACACACGCACCATGCTAGCTCTGCAAAAAAAAAAAAAAAAAAGATTTGAGGCTATCAGTCACACTCTGACCGCAGAAAGTCTCGGACTTCCTTCTCCGCCCAGACAGCAGCGGGAGAAAGATAGCGGCGGTGTACAAGCGATTCTGCCACTGATCTGCTTGCAGAGCCACGAGCCCAGCAGAAACACAAGATGGATGAAGGGAGAGCATTTAAATGCAGGCGCAGAGGGGCTCGCCGGGGAGGGGGCTGGATTTCTAAATGAATCCCACTGCGGCACTTAAGAGAACAATGGGGTGAATTTTCTCCTTTTTTTGTGTGATTTCGTGCCAATTTTCTACCAATTTAGTCTTTGTGAATTCCCAAGTCATTATCTTGGAGTGCTTTTTCACCTGTTACTGTGTTTGCTCAGGCCAAACCTGAAGTGAAACTGATACTGAAAGTGGACATAAAAAAGCTAAACGTTTTTGTAGGGCTGAATAATTAACTGACTTAAAAACAAACAAAAAAAAATCTTTAATTGAATAGGTGGAAAATGTAAAGCAAACAATCCCAGAATTCGTCTTGTTGCATTTGTTGGGCTTTTAAGCAGACAAAGAGTACAAGACAAGTTACTCTGGTCTTTGGAATTATTTCTTCTTATTATTAGTCTAATGTCTGTTTTATAATTCACACACACACAAACTTTGGCAATACAAACTCCAATAAAGTTTCATAGGAAGTGATCCCAGAAGATCTCAGTAGAGCATTAACTACTATTTTCTTTTCTATAACTATAGACCTGGTTTGGTAGCTCAGCACTTATTTGATAATGTAACAGGATCGCACAGATCTACACACAGTCTCATGTCAAGTCAAGGTTGAGGTAAAAACTGTTGTTTTACACTGAAAGAGTTTGTAATTACACTTTAATTATACTGCGACCCCGAAAAGCGTTAAATCACTCTAGGCTGGTTTGAAGAAATGTCTAGATGCTGTTTTTTTGTAGGATTTTTTTAGTAGAATTTGTGTTACAGAGAATGACCGCTGCATAGTCCGAGCCGAATTCAACAGGAATAATAATGCGGTAGTAGTTAATATATAATCATTCAGTCTACCGCCTGCTAATAAGCTTTACTTCTACTCCTAACTCCTCCTACCAGCTACAGAGAGGACAACGCTGGATAGGGACAACGCTGGATAGACGTTTTTGAATTTTCTTTAAAAAAATAGAACAAAAACGATGAAATATATGACAGGTTAGCACAGAGAATGAAACAGGACTACAGTACAGCCGGTGCACACCGCACGCTCGCACCAGTCACATGATTGCAAATGTCTGAAGCACATTTCTGTACAATAAGCAGTAGTATTTAATCCGCGTTTGTAAAGAGATCCTCGGCTAGCATCTGTTGTCTGTGAAAGCTAGGTGATTTTTCTGCCGTTTTTTTGTTGACAGATTGGTGGTGTGGGCGGTCTGTTCTATTTTGAGCCCAAGCTTGGTGGCACGACTTCCTGTGAGGAGCCTTGACATGGAATGCTTGGCTTGGGTCAGTTCTTTGTAAGCAGCCATACAGTTTACATACGCTTTGTATTGGTCATATTTTTGGGCGACTGGAATTATCTGCATTTACACGATCTCTAATGGGAAAATTAGTTTCACATTACAAATTTTCACCTCAAGAACTCGCCTCTAGAACGAATTCAGTTCGTATGCCGAGGTTCCACTGTATTTGTTTTTTTTCCCCCCAGAACGGAAAACTTTATAAGCTTATATAATAATGAAAAATTCTTTTTTACATTTACAGACCGAAATGTCTTCTTGTGTCCTCCTGGTCCCAGAAATGCCTTCTTGTGTCCTCCTGGTCCCAGAAGACCAAGACTTGTGAATTCACAGGTCAAAGTTTATCAAGATAAAGTCAGCGCAAAAGTAAGTGCTAGAGGAAATAAATGCACATGCTCTTTCACATCCTGTGTCCTTTCACCTTCAGAGAACTGGCTTTTCTGACTTTGGTCTGTCTGCTGCTTTATCTGAAGTGTCTCCTATATAACTGTCGCAAGAGGTCAAAGCTCTTAAACGCTGTGGCTAAACTGTAGATGCTGGAATTAACTCTGTCAAAAGAAAATGGAGACCGAGTCTACACAAAATACACACAGAAATCCTGAAATACACGACCGTATCACCTCCATCTACACGGCTTTCTCTGCTTATTATTTGGTATTATCACACGTGGCACATACAACATGTTATCACATATCCTTCAGAAGCATGATCACTCTTATCACAGTGCTAAAGTTTCTATGGGAGTACATGTGGAAGGAAGCAGGGCGGCATGAGAGATCGAGGCGATGACATCATTAATCATTAGTTACGTTCTGCAGGCTGCATTGATTTAGATGATTGCTTTTAAGGACAACAGGGTCAATGTGCTCCTGCAGGTCACTGATAACCAGAGCGGCACCTACACTACAAGCCCGTGTCAGATAAGCTGTTAATATTTAAGGGGGGAGCAAAAAGGGGAGAACATGGAAGAAGCAGAGACCCCACACGGAACATGCGCTGGCCGATCGAAGTCCATTTAATGTCAGCGACGGACACGCTCAGGCGTGAAATCTGCAAAGTGGGAAAAAAACACAATGGCCTGTGCTTTACATGATTCTGTTGTCTGCATAGCACAGGAGAATAAAGACAAATTAATGCACAAAAAAAAAAGCATTCCAATACACAGCACTGCTTCATCACCTTCAGGACAGGAAATGAAATGAAAACGATTCAATTCCCTCAGTGGACGTAGTCTAGCTCTTTTTTTGATTTAAGTGTATATTCTCATTTACAGACATGTGAGAATAAACAAGAACAGTGGTGACATTATTGCCGTGCAACACCAGGATTAAACGCCTTCCTCAAGGCCGCTAGCCAAAGAAAAAGGCATTGGTAATTAAACTCCACAGTTCTCCCCTGGCATCCGAAACAAGACACTTCAAATATATGCTCCGAAATAAATATGTGCAACACAAAAACAGGGTATGTACCGTGTCTATCTGAAGAGTAACTGGAGTCTACTAAATTACTGTGGCAAGAATAAAGTATCTGGAGAAACATACATTCTGGGCAAACTGGATAAAGACATTCCTTAAACTGTTGTCCATTGTGTCCTGGTTCTAGAGAAGTATATGTATATACACTGACACCTGTAGAAATTTTAGAAGAAGTCTTTATTTATCACATATACATTACAGCACAGTGAAATTCTTTCTTCGCATATCCCATCCATGGAGGTTGAGTGCAGGGTCAGCCATGATACAGCGCCCCTGGAGCAGAGAGGGTTAAGGGCCTTACTCAAGGGCCCAACAGTGGCAACTTGGCAGTGCTGGGGCTTAAACCCCCAATCTTCCGATCAACGACCCAAAGCCTTAACCATTTGACCCACCCTATAGCCCTGCTCATGCACGCAAACCAGCCAATCAGCAACAGTGAATACAGTTATGCACATCATGGCATGATCTTCAGTTAAGGTTCACAAAAAGTCATGTGATTTTATTGACTTTTTCCATGGCATGCTTGTTGGTTCCGGACAGACTGGTTTGATTTGAGAAACTACTGAATTTCTAGACCTTAAACCAAAATGAACAAGTGAGCAGCAGACTTTTCTGCAGAAGAAGTCTACATTAACTCAAATAATCACTCTTTACAACCATGTGGAGCAGAAAAGCATCTCACAATGCACAACACAACACAACGAATACCCAACAACAGCAGATCACATTAAGTTCCACTCCTGAGGGACAAAGAAATCTTAGGCTACTAAACAAACAGAATAATTTCTAATTAAACTGCGAAAATAAACTTACCGAGTCAAGTTAACCTTACCATCCTTTACATCCTGGAGGTGACTTGGTACTTTAACAGAACTGTTCAATAACATAGTTAAAGAATTTGAGTCAAATTCCAGCTCTACACAGCACACCCGACTCACAGTTTGTCTATGCTCTGATGATCACGCTCGTTCTCACTCCGCTTGCTGATTTTCAGGAAGTTATTTTAAACAGCGTGCTACTTTAAACAGATGGATAATTAATTGACTCACGCATTGAAAACGGGACACCAGCTTGGGAAAGTACCAGAATGATGACCCAATACAGTCACAAAGCAGTCAAAGCAGAGGAGTTTCAATTTAGAAACTTCTGAGGCTCTGTTTTATAACCTAGCAGGGGTTCGAGTGAAAACGGTGAAAATCTGACTCAAGGTACAGCTTTGTACAGATGTAATTATTCCTCATGCTTTTTGCCTTTACCATTTGTTTGGAAAATGTGAAGTTATTCCATACAGGCTTTAGCCTCATGATTGTGTTGCTTTTTGTAATTATCATAATTATAAAAGAGCTTCGTTTTCTAATATTTATGTTGCACTTTCTTACAGGTAAAGAAGTTGAAAAATGTGGAAAAATGCCTGGGATATCTTATGTTCTGCTGCTGGAACCGTCAACATATGACCCCATCGATCCAACCTGCCTTGTATCTACACTTCAGGCTGGTGGTGTGGTGTAATGATGTGGGAAATATTTTCCTGGCACACTTTGAGCCCATTGATTCCAACACGCTTCCTGTGAATGCGACAGACGTCCTGAGAATTGTTGCTGACCATGTGCATCCATGTATGACCACAACAGTTCCGTCATATAATGGCTACATCCAGCATGATCATGCACCATGTCATAGAGTTGCCTTTAACCAGTTCCAAGAACATGACAATGGGGATGTGGTAGTGGTTAAGGTGTTGGACTACTGCTCAGAAGGTTGTGAGCTTGAATCCCAGGTCCACCAAGCTGCCACTGCTGGGCCCTTAACCCTCAATTGTCACTGGCTTCTCTAGTCACCAGATCTGAATCCTATGTGGTAGTGATGCAGCTGACCAATCTGCAGTGATTATGTAATGCAGAACCTGAAATGAATGTGGAAATCAATATGATGAAGAATGGAGGCTGTTCTGAGTGTGTATTAGAATGGCTTCATTATATTAGTCTATTCATTCTTACCCCTTTATTCATGATTATAATAAACAGATATAATTTTATCAATTGTAATCATGTTATTACCTTGGTAAAAGAACTACGCAGAGAAAGTACATTTAATACAGATCTCCCACTGGGCTTGTTTTATTGATCATTGGGCCGTTCGTAATGACTGTTGGACTGTTTTTGCAACACAGACCTGGCAACCCTGGTGTGAGCTGCGACTGTAAAACTTAATGCTGGGATTTGGTGTTTGGGGTTGGGTTTCGCAAAGGCAGAAAATCGTAATTCGACTCAGGAAAACTCTTTCGTTTTTTTCTTCTTCATCCTTTAGCACTTCCATAGAGAATCCATATGGGACCTCGGTGAAGACTTTTGAGCCGTAGTTTCTTCATTTTGAATTATGCAACAGTGCATAAATTTGCATTAGGATTGACAAAACCAAATCCGGGAGGTTTTATCATTTTTATATATATCATTTTTTTCATGATGACTCAAACTCAGATTTGCACATATGATGTGAGCTTGGACAGAGCCACTGGTGACTCAAGACAAAGTGATTTGTGTGCAACCTTGGGTTGTATACAGGCTTTTCTTTTCAGGTGTGTAGGCTCTGATTAGATGCAGTCTTTGTAATAAGTGCATGCAAGTCATTTCCACAAGAAAGGCCTGCCATATGTATACACAAATTAATTGTTCTCCATTGCAAATTACATGCCGTTTAAATATACCGCTTGACATGTAGCGGAAATTCGGTTAAAATTAGGCAGTAATTAGGTACAGTACACTTTCACTAGCTACAGCGATTGACCATTATATTAAGAGCCCTTGAATAAAGCATACATGTTTGTACCCACATGGTGTGGTAAAGACAACAGAGAACAGTGAGGTAGATGGTAAAGAAAGCAGGTTAGATGGACTTTGTTAGTCTGAAAATATTTAAAACCAGAAGATCTCAGGCTTGTGGCACAGTGGGTTAGAGGTTAGCCTCACACTTTTAGGGATCGATTCCAGCTGCCCTGTGTGGAGTTACTACATTTATGGCTTTGGGCAGACGCCCTTATCCAGAGTGACTATCTCATTTTTATACATCTAAGCAACTGAGGGTTAACGGTCTTGCACAAGGGCCCAGCTTGGTGGATCTGGGATTCAAACTCACAATCTTCTGATCACTAGTCCAACACCTAAGCTACCACATTTGCATATTCTCTCCATGCTTTGAAGAATTCCTCAGTGGTTATGTTTATAACTGTGCCCTGTGATGTGTCATGGTGCCTCTTGCCCAAGTCCCCTGTGAAAGAATCCAGGCTTCTCGTGACCCTGTGCAAGTCCTCTCAGACTTTTTTAATCCAATTCTTGAATGCTCCTTAAGGAATTCCTCCCACACTTATTTTCGTTGTCCTTTAAAGCTAAATAAAATGTAAATAAAATGCTTGGATTCCATTGTGAGCTTTCAGAGCCACAGGTTTCTCATCACTTTCCAATCCCTCTCAGCTACTTTAGAGCCGGATCAATGAGACATGACAGTGACCTCTCAAAGAGGCTGACCCAAGCTTGTTTTCGGACACTATTGATGCTGGAGTTGAACACAGTGGAAAAACCTCCTAGATATTGCGATTCTTTGCATCATTATGCTTTGTGTGTGCTCAGAATCATAATTTCTTTTATCAATACAGTATGCTGTGTTCATAATTGTGTAGCACGAAAAATAGAAATTTAGACTTGTTCCTGCCTACAAATAAAACCTAAAATGTCCTTTATGCTTTAAAAACTATGTAAGAGTGTCATGGATTGCTGGACAGTTCCTTGCCAGAACACCAGAGGGCGGTCTGTCAGGGATGTTACCCAGGTATGTTACCATGTGCTTCTGGTTACGTTTTGTGTTTGCGCATGTGTTTGCCCCGCCCGATCCTTTCTTGCCTCTGCACACCAGTTCCTTATATCTCACTAATTACCCTCCCTGTATATACCTGCTGCTCTGTTAGTCTTTTGCTGAGTCTTTGTCATGTTACCTGGTTTCGTCTCCTGGTTTCTGCCGCTTATTTTCTGTTTTGTATTTCAATCGCCTAGTTTTCCCTAGCGTCTGTAGTCCATGTGTCTCTTATGTTTTTTGTCATTTTATCCCTGCATTTGGTTCTGGATTTTGTTTGTGTCAGGTGTGGAGTCTCCCACACCTGACAAAGAATTTATCATTTTTGAGTCTAACAACTCACACACAGACACACACACACACACACACACAGACACACACACACACTCACTCAAATTACAAATATGTAAACTGATCTGTTCCTGAACTCGAAACTCACACACTCAGACACCGAATTTCTATTCAATATTCATCCATATCTATAACTCCACCCATATCATAACTGTTTACATGCTGTAATATCTATCTATCTATCTATCTATCTATCTATCTATCTATCTATCTATCTATCTATCTATCTATCTGTCTGTCTGTCTGTCTGTCTGTCTGTCTGTCTGTCTGTCTATCTATCTATCTATCTATCTATCTATCTATCTATCTATCTTTTTACTCAATTGCTGTTGTTGCTGTTTTTGTACACATTTCAAACTGCTATTACAGAAGTGTATATGTTTACAAGAACCCTCTTTGTTTACAGTTCTCCTATTTTTGCACATTGTTCTGTATAACATAATATACAGAATGTACACTGGTCAGCGCTATTTTGTGTATCTCTCCTGTATTGTTTTGTTTTGTATTGTATTGCCTTTTGGTCTTGCACTGTTTGCACACGATGTAGTTTAAGTGGCTAGGATGTAGCACCAGGGTCCTGGAGTAATGCTGCCTCGTTTCACTGTGTACTGCATCAGCGATATATGGTTGAAATGACAATAAAAGCTTCTTGACTTGCCTTGATGCCCAATTAGTCAGTACCTCTTTACCCTGTCCATCAATGGAAAGAGAAATCCACTGATCTGATATTATACTGCTTTGCTGGACAATTCTCAGCACAGTCGTGAGAGGGTCAGACAGTAGCACTGACAATAAGCTTCACATCCTTATGACGTCAGTGCTCTCATGCCTCAGTCAGAATGCAGGGGTGGTATATTTATCTAAACACCTTGTGAAAAATCTTACCCTTTACACCAGGGGTTGCCAGCAGGGTCTCCGAGCTCTGATCGATCGATATTAATGATAGTGACATTTAATGGAAAGGTAGATGATGGTGGGTGACAAGGCTTTTATGACTCCCCCGCTCTCCTTCAGAGAGGAAAGATAAGAGGGCACAGGGAACGGCGTAGAATGTGAAAGTGGTTTATTGCTGTTGTGAGAGCTTTCACTCAAACTGCACTTGCTTCATGGCACACAAAGTTCCCCAGGTGAAGAAAGCGTGTGGGTCTCTGCTTCGACGGAGAGGTGAGGGTAAGACAAGAACAGGCAAAGCTTATGTAAAATGCGGCGAAGGGAAATGAGACATGTTTGCTCTGCTAACATCATCAACGCACACCGAAACAGAGCTAACGTCAGCGCAGAAGCTTCTGGTCGTGTAGGAAGAACATGCTATTACTCTGAAGCAATCAACTCTACCAGCCACAACAAATCAGCACTGTATTGTGTAACTCAGCCTTGAGGTTCGTCCCCAACGTTGAACCCTTTGCGTGCCAAAACATATGCAGTTTATTTCTCTAACAGATTGCAGGAAGAAACACACACACACATATGATTTAGTGCGAAACGGTGAAAAAACACCCACATAATATATATATTTTTTTTACATTTAAAATGTCATGCTGCAGTTTTGATGAGATCAGAGCATCTGCCAAATGCCAAGAAATGTAAAGCAAAACGCTGCTTAGAAACGGCTCTCACGTGACCTGAGAGAACCAACTGAGAAAAAATAATCTCATCTGGACATTCAAGAAAAAATAAAACAGCCCTAGTGTCAAAATAAGAGGAGAAAAACGTGACGTGCGATCATTTAAAAACCAAAAAGCATATTCCGAGTCGAGTCAAACATGTTATTTGTTTTATAATAACCCCATGCTCGTGTCAAAAAGAAAAGAAAAAAAGAGAAGGAAATAACCTGGGTTTGATTTGATGATTCTTTGCATCAGAACATCATTTGCTTGGTTTGTTGGAAACTGGAATTTTTTTGCATACTAATTCTTTTTCATCCGTCAAATACGCCACCTGTATTACGTGACCTTTACACCACATTACACACACAGAGTCTGGAACAAGTCTAACCTTCTGACACAGCTGCTGCCTCTGCCACACTCCTGTCACTAAGAGCTAATCCGGATTCGACAAATCGCTGCAGTTGTGTCAGTGCGACTCTCGGGAAGCAAGTCGTTAAAAGATGGATGTGCATGTGTGTGTGTGTGTGTGTGTGTGTGTGTGTGTGTGTGTTTGTCAGTCACATCATTAAACCTTTGTAAAAGGAAGTGACACAATGCCGACAGAGAGGTGCTCGATGACATCAGCGGCAAAGGAGTGTGCCTCCGGAGACGCCATTTTAAACCGCAGCACGAGGCATAAATGAAAACACACACACACAAACACAAACACACACACACACACACCTCCCAGAGTAAAGCGTAAATGTTTAAGGAGAAGCGGATGTGTTTGCATGGGCAGAGTAATTGAGTCACGAGTGAACTGCACTCGTCAGATGAGCTTACTGTACAATGACAGGTAAAAAAATATAAAAAAAAATAAAAGCTGAAACTCTCCTTTCTGATCGTTTGTACTTCCTGGAAAGGAGGATGAAGGCGATCTATATAATGATGATTACCTCAGAACTCAAAAACGCAGGAGAAATTGCACATGTAATATCTATCTGCAGGAGCACTACTCCCTCAGTCTGAGCCTGAGATTTACTCTGTAACGGACAGATAAAAATAAACTGGTCCTCTCCTGATGAGCGTGGCTCGATAAATCACAAAAGATCATTTTTAACGATAATGAGGAAATAAACACTTAAATAAACTTGTATGTGAGAACGGAACAACGTGCAAATTTGTAGACATTTAATCGATAGAATGTTCCTTCTGGCAAGATCTGAAGTGATAGTGAACAAAAGGACTGATAGTGAATAAAAATAAGACTTTACCACCACCACCACCACCACCACCACCACCAAAAAAAAAAACATGCACATAATTCTCCAGCAGCACCCTGCACAGTGCTCTAATAACTCCAAATTGTATAAATGTCTCGCGAGCAGCAGGGGAGTGAGACTCTATTAAAAAGGTTAGTGCAGCTCACACAATGTGTTTTGTGGGACTGGAAGTTGATTTATCCAACGTGCCGGCACTGAACACATATGGCGCCAAGCTGGCTAGGAACTCGAGACAGAGAGAGAGAAAGAGAGAGAGAGAGAGAGAGAGAGAGAGACTGATGAACGAACATTACTGGGTGTTGCAGAGCTTCTGTGCTAAACGCTAGGTGCCAGTCTTTATGTCCACGGACATCCATCACAATCTGCACCACAAATACAGGAAGACATGTTCCTCTTCTCATTCTTCTCAGCGGCCCTGGCTGAACAGGATTATTGTTATAATTATGTCCAGGTCATTAAGTAAATGTTTCCTTGTCACCGCTGCTCTCTTTCTGGTTCGACTAACGCTATTATTTGCACAGTGTGAAATAATATTGTTAACAGTCATTGCCATGTTCTGTACTAAGACATGTATATGGATGTTCATTTATGTTCCCAGTGTGACACTCCATTAGACTAATCCAATTATGGATACAATATCAGCTGACCTTCACACCCATATGTGGTTCTTCCCTAGTGTGTAGCCACAATGTCAGAAACACACAATTGTACATTTCTGGCATTTTGGCAGATGCCCTTATCCAGAGCGACTTCCATTTATCTCATTTATACAATTGAGCAATTGAGGGTTAAGGGCCTCACTCAAGGGCCCAAAAGAGGCAGCTTGGTGGTCCTGGGATTCAACCTCACAACCATCTGATCTGTAGTCCAACACCTGAGCTAACACTTTTGCTTAGCTGAGTAAAGCTAGATGTATGCCACATAGGACCATTACTCTAACAACTGAGATATGAAGACGTTGCCTAGGATGTCTTTGTATGCCAGGGGTGTCAAACCTTATCTATAAGGTCTCCAGATGCTCTACTTCTGGTTGGAGTCACCTCGCTTGTTGGTGTTCACTGCTGCTGGGGGATAGATCTGAGTGGACAGCCCATGACCCGGGGGACTGCTGTGGATAGAACCACTTGGAGACTCTGAATTTCTGTTGCATCGGTCAGCTTTCGGCAGGAAGGAATTAGTCCTGATTCTGTAATGCACTCAGAAACTACACTGACCTTTCCTCAAGAGCTCTCAGTTTCTGTTGTAGAAAGGACATTATTAACATTTACATTATTTACTGTCCAGTGTCACCCAAATGAGGACGAGGTTCACTTCTGAGCCTGGTTCCTCTCAAGGTTTCTTCCTCATATCATCTCAGGGAGTTTTTCCTCACCACCGTCACCTCAGGCTTCTCATTAGGGATAAACGTTAGAGATAAATAGTAACTTAAATTTAAACTATATAATAAAGCTGCTTTGAGACAATGTCCGTAGTCAAAAAGTGCTATACAAATAAACTGAATTGATATTATCTGCAAAGCCGTTCCGATCAGGCAGGAGCCACCCCTGATTCCATCTGTTTAATCAAATTATCTTGGCTTTCATTGGACTCAGGTGTGGCTTCTTCTCAGTTGCAATGAAAACCTGCACCCACACCGGCCCTTTGCGGAAGGTTTGACACCCCTGTGTGCAGGCTAGGATTGTGCTTGTTTGCTGTAGGACGATAATTTCCCCTCACTGGGAACTAAAACCCTCTTCTGCCCTGACCATTTCCCTGTCCACAAAGCAAGCTCCATGAAGATAAGGCTGGTGAAGAACTTGAGTGTCCTGCACAGAGCCCTAACTCTGACTCAACCCCACTGAACACCTTTGGGATGACTACATGCTCCATCATGTTTTATTCCTTATTATATAACAGTAGGTTCCAGTCCACTAATTTGATTGGAGGAGTGGGGATCCACGATTGTTTGTATTTATTATAACCGCACTGTGGGGATTGCTCTGCTCGTCAGTGTTTGCCACATAAAATTCCATTTAAAATGGTTACTACAGTAGTGACATCATCAGCAAACATGGGAAACGAGTATGATTTAGGACTTGATGAAACGGATGATGAAATCCCAGTTTCGAAATGATGCATGATTAAATAGAACTGTACAAATGGTATTGTGGCAGCTGTGGCTCAAGCGTTTAAGGCTCTGGGTTGCTTGTTGTTAAGCACTGCCAAGCTGCCACTGTTGAGCCCTTGAGCAAGGCCCTAAACACTCAAAGTGCTGTATCATGGCTGACCCCGTGCTCTGACACCAACTGCTATAGGTTCCATAGGCTTCTATTCTATAATCAGTGCTAATAATAATAACAATACTGCCAATAATCAGCTACCCAATGGGTATCAGTTTGTGTGGTTTTTCAGGATCTATTTCTGCAAAAATAAACAAAACCTTTGCCCATAATTTGTCTGAAATATCAGTTGATATTAATGCATATAGCAATGGTGTGATTATACTGCACAGCACACAGCATGCAGCCCCATGCCTACGCTGATATTCAGTATTAGCGCTCTTGCTCATGCGATGTTGCTTAATTATTGCTAGATTGTATGTTAACAGGTCTGACTACAGTGACATCCATCTGGACTGGATCCACTGCTCCCACCATTTCTCGCACCTTTATTTTCGTAAAACAAAGACCACAACTGTTCATTTGGCTGAAACAAGACACTGCCAATCTAAGCCACATCCCTGTCAGACACATCTAAAAGGTCTCCTTATCAGGTTGACCTTCACTGCCACTAAATATTGAACGGACGCCAATCTCGCCACAGAACAGTCAGCAGACAGCAAAGAAACAGGCGACTGAAGCCTCTCGCATGTTTTGCACTCTGGGTGTGTAATTATTAGGCTTCTATTACGAGGGAAAGAAAGAGCAGCAGGAAGAGGATCATTCATTCGTCTGTCAATGCTCCATCTCGCTTCTTGCTGTTGCTGTCACAGGACAGAAATGTGCATCTCCGGGGCTCTGTAATTTATAGCACAAGAGAATGCCAGAAGCCCTCTCTTGTTGTCAAAACTCAAAACTTACTAACGTATCGTATACACCAATTTGTGCTAGCGGAAATGACACAGTTGTGTCCTTCTATACACATTTTCATTTTAAATCATTAGATATTTCACCCAGCCAGCCATTTTCTCTGTGTATTTGTTTTTAAAAATGATATCAAAAAAAGTAATTATTATTTAGCATGACATCTGAAACTGTAGGACTGCAAGGATGAAATTTAATGTCAGGTGGATATGCAAATTAACACGCTACGAGCTGGAGCTTAATTGCAATTAAGGACTGTAATTACAGACTGCTGATTCTGATTTTATTGACATGTATTTGGGGCAAATGTGTTGAAACAGTTGTGTAAAATGCAACCGAATGATGCTTGTCGAGAAACTTCCTACCACATGGTAGAGGATGTTATGCACAAGCTCAGGCTCGACATCTTTAGAAGCTGAAAAGATTACAAAATGTTAAACCAGCCAGTTAACCTAGCTAAGGTTATTGGTAAACACTCAACATTGGGATTAACTACTGAATTCTCGAATCTGATTGGTCAGAAGATTAATTAAGTACCACAGTCCATCTCAGACAGAGGTGGACCTTCATCGTAAAGAAGACCACAGGTTTATCAATATAATATGTGTAATATATATTTATATATAAAACTATAGTATATGTTTATAATCCTGGTTTTATGGGTTTATTAATTGGCTATTTTAATACATTATTAAACTTGTTAAGAATTATTCAAGTGTAATTAATAGTTGATGTAAGTGATAACAGGAACAAACCAGTTTTGCCAACGTTCCACACCATTAATGTAGCTATAAATGGATAAAAAGATGTGTCATTATTTAATACATATACATATAAATTTTTATTATTATTTGGTGTGGTATAAGAGGAATACCCGACTCCAGAATAAGGACGTCACACAGGAAGTACGCCATGCTGCAGTGAACTATCTACTTTTTCCTAAATCAGCATGCCGGCTGCATTTTATTCTTCATTTAAGGAATAAGTTCACAAGATTGTCAACGGTTACATAAATATCACAGCTCTGATACTGAAACCCTATATTACAAATGCAATGGGAGGACAGACACAGGGCGCTTTCAGCTTGCATATTCATGTGCATTCGTAGATTTCCGAGGAGTAGATGTGAGATTTCCAGGCCATCTTTTATCTATAATTAGATTATTATCATTTGATCCATACTTTTACTGCAGAAAGCGACCACAGCCACGCCTTCCTGTCCTCTGTCGACTCATAAGACTGAGACTCTGAGATTCTCAAGCGCAAAGATAATTAGCCGAAAGCAAACAAACATAAGGAACAAAGTCCTTTTGCTCTAAAAATGCATTTTAAAGAAAAATAAATTAAGAGATTAAGACCCTTTACTATTAGAGACAACTCTCTACAGCCTGACATCCACTGAAACATCTCAAAACAAAGAACAAAGATGAAATGTTTAATAAAAGGATTAAGACTAACTGCGATATCACAGAGGTTTTTGGACACGCTAATGCAAACACAGAGCTGAAAACTCTTTGTGCTTTATTGACAGGTTCAGGCTTTTGCCTTTGTGCACAGAGCAACTCTCACTCAGTGCCTGACTGTTGAAGACATGTGGATGTGGACGAGTTGAGAGGAGAGAGAGAGAGAGAGAGAGCAGCTGCCACATGGCAGAAAACCTCAGCTTAGACTTGCCCTAATTCTGTCAGCCTCTACTCCTTCATGCCTCAAAAATCCCACTTCAACATCGTCTAAAGCCAGAGGAGATGATTACGTTTACTGTTCTTATTAGAAGTAATCTTCTACGCGATGCCGTTATGGCGCAGAGAACCCTCTTTTTCACAGTTTTAAAGTGAAAATAAAAACAAATATCAGATTTTCACTTTCGGTGCTATCGCCGAAGGTGTTGCTTCGGTTTCTAACAGCAGCTCTAGCAGTTGGTTCTGCTGCAGGACGAATAACAGGTCTATATTAATGAGCTGATTCAAATTGTTTCTATAGTAACAACTTGCACCAGGACTTAATTGGTGGATGCTCCATCGAATCACAGCTGAATAAGAAAAACAGAAAAACAAACTTCGACAAGTCAAGGTTGTAACAGCTGTTTCCAGCTGCTATAGAGTCAGTGATAACAGAGTTTCATGGATGATCCACAACATTAAACGTAACCATACGCTGACAAAAAGTGTGTGATTGATGAATAAATGTAAAATAATATTAATAATAATAAGGCAATTTGATGTGGCATGAGAGGGGAAAAAAAAACAAAAGGGCTGGTGATGGTGTGCTATCCTGACAGTTGATTAGTTTCCAAGAGCAGTACACGCTGTTATTTTTTATTCCTTACTTAATAAAGTGATTCACAGGCACCGCAGGGATCATATTGGACCGACAGGAAGCCGATGACAGTTTGCTTGCTGTACGTCTGAATGCTCACCAGCAGAAATGACAGAGATAGCTGGATTATTATTATAAAGAGAGCGCTGTATGTGCTTGGAACAAACAAAGATTCCCTCCAAGCCTCATAAAATAAGATCATATGTGCAACATATGAGATGTCATGGGGATTCAGTGCAATATGAAACTTGCATAGACTTCCAGATATAGCTCAATAAATAAAAACCGCATGATATGCCCAGCTTTTTGATGGAATGTAATCACCAGGACCCATCACTTCCTTGTTACAATTTGATCTGCCATTACTCCACAGCGAAAAGAAGAATGAAATATTCATACATTTCATAAAGTAAACCTGATCTCAAGGTTATTTTATTTGCTTTCTTGGTCTAGCGTACCTCACAGCCTCATCAACACATCCCTGAGAAAGCATTTCTCAAGGGTAAAACCACAGATGACCTACTGTATCAGATTACGTTATCAGGGGAAAAGTCAATCCCTCCGATCAATTGCCCTCTGTGGCCTCATCCCTTTAACAGAATGGCATCCGTGATAGATTCGGGCTTGAGCGTCATCACATTTACTTTAATCTCTGCTTCTCAAAGGTTTATCATAGTAAACTGAGTAGTGTGTAATAGAGTTTGAACGAGTACATTATGCGCTGTGGCTCATGCATCATAATGCAGAAGAAGATGATCCAGGTTTGGATCCAAGGCACTGCTGTAGACATCGACTTCCTCTATCCAGTGATCTCTGGCTCTTTGTTCTATAGCACAAGCTTCAGTGCTGCAAGCTCCATAATCAGTGAGTTTATCTGAGCTGTGTCTGGCATCAGATCATCCAAAAGAACTGGTATGTCTATAAATAGTGTAATATGATCAACAGAGTTATTATTATTTATCACACTGTACTGTTTTTCTGTATGTTTAACACTATAGCATTAAAAGCACCAAAGCTGATTTAATCAATTATTAAAGCAACCTAAAAATACTAAAAATACCTAAACACTTACTACAGAACTTTAACAATTGCAAAGATAATTAGTTGACTACATATTTTAATTTACTGGCTTAATTAAAAATTTCTACTTGTACAATCCCTGGAAAGCTGGAGAAAACCCACAAGGACGCAGAACCAACATATAGAACTCTGCAGAAACGGCAACCCGAGCTCAGATTTGCACCGTGGACCTGGAAACTGTAACCTAATCATCAATGATCATTAAACATTTTTGGCAGCAAGTCACTAGTCAATTATTCCTCCTCCTGAACCACCTCATCTCCCACGTCCCCATCGCTTTCTATGCTTGAATGCAGCTCAGAGATGAATATAAGTGAGAAAAGCAGCACAGTACTTCCACTAGCCAGCACCGGGAAAAACGGAAAAATTGGAAATCAAAGAACGTCATCAATTTTTCACACTGGAAAAACATAATAATTGACTATGTTACAATGGAAAAACTAAAACAAATCAATTATTATGGTGCACCACTCATCATCTGCTTATATACACACACACACGTATATATATATATATATATATATATATATATATATATATATATATATATACACACACTATATTGCCAAAAGTATTCGCTCACCCATCCAAATAATCAGAATCAGGTGTTCCAATCACTTCCATGGCCACAGGTGTATAAAATCAAGCACCTAGGCATGCAGACTGTTTTTACAAACATTTGTGAAAGAATGGGTCGCTCTCAGGAGCTCAGTGAATTCCAGCATGGAACTGCGATAGGATGCCACCTGTGCAACAAATCCAGTCGTGAAATTTCCTCGCTCCTAAATATTCCACAGTCAACTGTCAGCTGTATTATAAGAACGTGGAAGTGTTTGGGAACGACAGCAACTCAGCCACAAAGTGGTAGGCCACGTAAACTGACGGCGCGGGGTCAGCGGATGCTGAGGCGCATAGTGCGAAGAGGTCACCAACTTTCTGCAGAGTCAAACGCTACAGACCTCCAAACTTCATGTGGCCTTCAGATTAGCTCAAGAACAGTGGGCAGAGAGCTTCATGGAATGGGTTTCCATGGCTGAGCAGCTGCATCCAAGCCATACATCACCAAGTGCAATGCAAAGCGTTGGATGCAGTGGTGTAAAGCACGCCGCCACTGGACTCTAGAGCAGTGGAGACGCGTTCTCTGGAGTGACGAATCGCGCTTCTCCATCTGGCAATCTGATGGATGAGTCTGGGTTTGGCGGTTGCCAGGAGAACGGTACTTGTCTGACTGCATTGTGCCAAGTGTAAAGTTTGGTGGAGGGGGGATTATGGTGTGGGGTTGTTTTTCAGGAGCTGGGCTTGGCCCCTTAGTTCCAGTGAAAGGAACTCTGAATGCTTCAGCATACCAAGACATTTTGGACAATTCCATGCTCCCAACTTTGTGGGAACAGTTTGGAGCTGGCCCCTTCCTCTTCCAACATGACTGTGCACCAGTGACCAAAGCAAGGTCCATAAAGACATGGATGACAGAGTCTGGTGTGGATGAACTTGACTGGCCTGCACAGAGTCCTGACCTCAACCCGATAGAACACCTTTGGGATGAATTAGAGCGGATACTGCGAGCCAGACCTTCTTGTCCAACATCAGTGTGTGACCTTACAAATGCGCTTCTGGAAGAATGGTCAAAAATTCCCATAAACACACTCCTAAACCTTGTGGACAGCCTTCCCAGAAGAGTTGAAGTTGTTATAGCTGCAAAGGGTGGACCGACGTCATATTGAACCCTATGGATTAGGAATGGGATGTCACTTACGTTCATATGCGAGTCAAGGCAGGTGAGTGAATACTTTTGGCAATATAGTGTATATACACTACTCACAAAAAGTTAAGGATCTTGGGCTTTCGGGTGAAATTTCAGGATGCACCTAAAATGCACTATAACCTTTCCAGGTGAACTTAATTTGACCTTCTCTACACTTTTGAATGCACATGTCCAACTGTTCAGTGTTTCAGTACTTTTTGCTTAACTTGCTGTTCTCTAAGGTGCTTAACAGCAAAATTCACAACTGGGGTCTGATCCATGAATCAACCAATAAATTTTCTGGTTCAATTGGAATTGGTATTTAAACAGTTCTCTTCATCATGCTGTTCACATTTTGACATCATGAGACCAAGACCACACCGAACAATGGATCAACAGTACCTCACCATTGCGAGGCTTCAAACAGGATGTTCTCAGAGGGAAGTGGCCACTGAGCTTAGAGTGTCACAGAGTGTCATCAGCAGGTTGCAACAGAGATACAGAGAGACTGGAAGAGTCACAGAAAGGCATTGAAGTGGACGTCCTTTGGCCACATCCCACGTTGATGACCGCTTCATTGTGAACAGTGCCCTGCGGAAACGGATGATGAATGCCACTCAACTCCAGGCACATTTAAGAGAGGTGAGAGGCACCCAAGTGTCACATCAGACCATTCAAAACGTGAAGACCATTCACGTTTACATCAGCGTGATCTGTGTGCTAGATGACCTGCAACAACCACCAGGCACAGGCGTCATCATCTTGCATGGGCCAGGGAGCATTTACGCTGGACGAGGGACCGGTGGGCCTCAGTGCTGTTCTCTGATGAAAGCCGATTCATGTTGAGCAGAAATGATGGCCGCCAATGATGTTGGAGACGTCAAGGAGAGCGCTATGCATCAGCCACTGTTATGGAGGTGTTACAGTCTGGGCAGGTGTGTCCACTCAATACAGAACTGCCCTACATCTTGTGAATGGTACAGTGACAAGCCAATACTACCTGAATAACATCATTAATCCAGTCATTGTGCCACTGCATGAACAACACAGGCCTAATTTCATCTACATGGACGGCAATGCTCCAGCTCATCGAGGTCGTTAGGGAACGGCTGCTGGAGGCTGGGGTACCTCAAATGGAGTGGCCTGCACTTTCTCCAGACCTGAATCCCATAGAAAACCTATGGGATCAGCCGAGTCGCCATGTAGAGGCTCGTAATCCTGCACCCCAGAACCTCAATGACCTGAGGGCCGCCCTTCAAGAAGAGTGGAATACCATGCCTCAGCAGACAATAAGTCGACTCGTGAACAGCATGAGACGTCATTGTCAAGCTATAATTGATGGTCAAAGGCACATGACAAATTATTGAGACATTGACATTTTTTGTTGTGGTATACCCACCACTGTTGTTGGCTTTTGTTTCAATAAATTTATTTTATCTACTTTCATGATATAATATCACTGTAGCATGAACTTTATACATTTTCCATAAATTTCACCCAAAAGCCAAATATCCTTAACTTTTTGTGAGTAGTGTGTACATATATATATATATATATATATATATATATATATATATATATATATATATATATATATATATATATATATATATATATAGTGGAACCTTGGCATATAAATTTAATTGGTTCTTAATCTTAGATCTATCTATCTATCTATCTATCTATCTATCTATCTATCTATCTATATTATCTCAGACAATAATGTAAGATACACAGACCAGGCATAACATTATGACCATCTGCCTAATATTTTGTTGGTCCCCCTTTTGCTGCCAAAACAGCCCTGACTCATCGAGGCATGGACTCCACTAGATCCCTGAAGGTGTTCTGTGGTATCTGGCACCAAGATGTTAGGAGCAGATCCTTTAGGACTTAAAGAATACTTACAGGACTTAAAGGATACTTTTGATAGATACTGACCACTGCAGACCGGGAACACTCCACAAGAGCTGCAGTTTTGGAGATGCTCTGATCCAGTGGTTCACAATCACAATTTGGCCCTTTTGGTCAAATCCTTACACTTGTCCATTTTTCCTGCTTCTAACACATCAACTTTGTGGACAAAATGTTCACTTGCTGCCTAATATATCCCACCCACTAACAGGTGCCATAATGAGGAGACAATCAGTGCTATTCACTTCACCTCTCAGAGGTCATAATGTTATGTCTGATCGGTGTATATACACATTTTGCTGTCTACAAATACAGAATATAGATTAAAGGTTCTACCTAGTACACTACAACACTGAGTTCTTTTCTGGATTGTACAAATTCACAAAAGTATTCGAGTAAACATCCCCAGTCCTTCTATTAATCCTTTGTGCATGTCCTGAGCAAATTTAGGAGGAAGAAATACAGAAGACTCTGACTCTGCAAAAAGTAAGAATTGACCACATGAAGTAAGACTAATTCTGGCGCTGGGAGCATCAACAAAGCTGTTGTGTCAGCTGTAATCAGGTAATGCTTCCCCCCAAGTCAGACATGACGATTATCACTGCTATAGAAGCTTAGTCCATTTAAAGAGTTGGAAAGTGACATGAAATCTGTGTGAAATCTAAAGATGGCTGAGCAGCTGCTCGGGGAGAAAGGTGACTGCAGTCCGATGCTGCCAGGCATAACATGAGACATGAAATCACTGCATTTATTTAATGTAATACCAAGGGCTGGGGGCTGGACCCTGACTGTGGAAACAGGAGACACATAAGCACACACACATACACACACACAGTCACAGCAAACAGCCCAGTGTGTCCTTCACACAGGAGGCTAGCATAACCTTGGCTGATGAATGTGGAGTGGCTAATTTTAGGAAATGACATGTAAAGTATAACAGCGTACGCTGGTTCTAATTACGCATAACAGTCTGAATATTTTAACATCAGGTCTAGTCAACCGGTATCATGTGGGGCAAAATGCAGTCCTTATCATTTATTATAGCTGTCCTCTATATTCTCTTCAGTCTTTTTGTGCTTTATTTTACTTATAATTTAACATAATTAAGTATAATTAAGTTTAACATAATTAAACACCATCACTTTGGCTTCCTGTTCGGTGCAAATGTGACTCTTTACCTCCAAGATACAGAGCTTTAAAGGGTGTGATATCACTACATAATTTACTGTTCCTTTTAGATCCCCTCCAATCTGTAATATTTATAAAACTGTTGAACATTTAATCAAATAGTGTAGACGTAATTATAGGAACCTCAGGTCAAGAACATGATGCTGGTCTGTTCTGTGTTTTTTCTCATTTCCGATGAAACAATCTCTCAGCACATCATTATTGGTGTGAAGTCCAAATGAAAATAAATATAGACTTGAAAATCCCAAAGAGGAGATGATGTATTTGCTACTTTCTAGAAAAAAAAGCTGTGTTTATCTGCAGGAGCTAATGAGCTGTGTATTGTATCTCTCTCGCTCTCGTTCCTCAATCTGTGTTATATACAAGGTGGAGCGGGATGGTGGATAAATGGCTGTGGAGGATCAAAGCTACATTACAATTGGCTGAAAAGTATCATCTCACTCAATATTGGCCAATCAATAACAACGGCGATTCAGTGAACAGATGAAGATGGCAGCGGTGTCAGATTAATGTACGAGTCTCCACGTGTGGGTGTGTGCATGAGTATTAGTACTTGTGGCTAAAAACAAAAAGTCAAGAATAAATGGTCTAATTAATTTCAACACAACATGAAACGACAAGCTGTGTTTAAACTAGCAAAATTCAGCCAATATTTTGAACACAAATATAATACCTGGACTAATACCACTATCACTGCCACTACTACCACCACCCCTACTATCACTACTACCACTGCCACTACTACCACCACTGCCACTACTATCACTACTACCACTGCCACTACCACCACTACTACCACTATCACTACTACCAACACTACTATTATGACTACCACCACTATTACCATTACTCCACTGCCACTACTAGTACCACCACTACTATCACTGCCAGCACTATCACTACTACTACCACTGCCACTACTACCACCACTGCCAATACTACTACCACCACTACCACTGCCACTACTACCACTGCCAATACTACTACCACCGCTACCACTACTGCCACCACTACCACTGCCACTACTACCACCACTACCACTGCCACTACTATCACTGCCAATACTACTACCACCACTACCACTGCCACTACTGCCACCACTATCACTGCCAATACTATCACTGCCAATACTAATACCACCACTACCACTGCCACTACTGCCACCACTACCACTACCACTACTACAACCACTACCACTGCCACTACTACCACCACTACTATCACTGCCAATACTACTACCACCACTACCACTGCCACTACTGCCAATACTACCACTGCCAATACTACTACCACCACTACCACTGCCACTACTACCACTGCCAATACTACTACCACCACTACCACTGCCACTACTACCACTGCCAATACTACCACCACTACCACTACCACTGCCACTACTACCACCACTACCACTACCACTGCCACTACTACCACCACTACCACTGCCACTACTACCACTGCCAATACTACTACCACCACTACCACTACCAATACTACTACCACCACTACCACTGCCAATACTACTACCACCACTACCACTGCCAATACTACTACCACCACTACCACTACCACTGCCACTACTACCACCACTACCACTGCCACTACTGCCACCACTATCACTGCCAATACTACCACTACCACTGCCACTACTACCACCACTACCACTGCCACTACTGCCACCACTATCACTGCCAATACTACCACTGCCAATACTACTACCACCACTACCACTGCCACTACTGCCACCACTATCACTGCCAATACTACCACTGCCAATACTACTACCACCACTACCACTACCACTGCCACTACTACCACCACTACCACTGCCACTACTACCACTGCCAATACTACTACCACCACTACCACTGCCACTACTACCACCACTACCACTACCACTGCCACTACTACCACCACTACCACTGCCACTACTACCACTGCCAATACTACTACCACCACTACCACTGCCAATACTATCACTGCCAATACTACCACTGCCAATACTACTACCACCACTACCACTACCACTGCCACTACTACCACCACTACCACTGCCACTACTACCACTGCCAATACTACTACCACCACTACCACTGCCAATACTACCACTGCCAATACTACCACCACTACCACTACCACTGCCACTACTACCACCACTACCACCACTACTATTGCTACTCCCACCACTACTATCACTACTACCACCACTACCACTACTACTACCACCACTATTAACACCACTAACACTGCCACTACTATTACCACCACTGTTAGCACCACTATTATCACTACTACCACCACTGCCAGCACTATCACTACTACTTCCACTGTTACTACTACCACCACCATCACTACTACTGCCACTACTATTATCACTACTACCCCCACTACCACCACGTCAGTGTGTTGTGTTATTGGTACATTAAAGCATAATTAAAACATTAAAACATTTTGTCATTTGAAGGCTGTTTTATGTCCAAGATCCCGCCATTGTATTTAATTGACTTAAATAAAGTTAATTTATTTTAATCCCACAGCACAGGAATGAATATTGATAACTTCAATATGATTTCAATCCCTATAGTCAGAAAGAAATGATTGCACAGCTGGATCAGCCACCGAATTAATCTTCGGCCATGACTGTTGAGTGCAATATTTTCTTCTTCAGAACTCTAATTGAGCGCTCATGTAAATAATATTGCGCTATTTCGTACTAATGTTTCCTACACATTACAGCACAGCTCATTAGGAGCGAGAGAGAGAGAGAGAAAAAGAGAGCATGTTTCGAACATTAATCACCCTGACACAGAAGCGCACGCCGTTTTTCTTCTTCTGTTTTAACCCTTTAAAGTCTTCCATTATTATTCAGTTATTCACATCAAGCGGAATATTCAGTCAGGAACTACATTACAACTCATAGTTAGCATAAATCCCCCAGAGCCAAGCAACAGCGAGGTGATGTCTATTAGCGGGATGGTGGTTTAAATATTCAGAACGAATCAGCATTTCAACCATTTTCGGCTGAAACTTTTCCTAATAAATGTAGTGAACTGATGTTAAATGTATACATGTGTGACGTTAGCTACGTAGAAAATACAACATGAGATTTTAGCTCATATTAACGAAATCCTCTATTTACCTTGACGTTAAGTGACGACTAAGGGACCTGAGAACATGTGGCGTGTGTAAAAGGGGGCGGGGTTTACAAGTAACATCACTTAACATTGAAAAGTCAGCTGGCTCAGTTTTAATAGAGATAAAAACCTGTTCTTTTTTGACAGCGACTCATCTCCATACACATTTTAATGCATGATAACCAGTGTAAAATGTTGGCGAATGATATTCAAATGAAACACAACATCTTTTAATATTCAACTCAACTCAACAATAAGAGTTTCTTGGTTTTAGCTCCCAAAAGGCTCACAGACAAAAGTTATATGTGATAGGACCAGTGATTGTTTTTCCGTGATTAAAACTTCCTAATTAAGAAAACATTCATTTGCATTTGGTAGCCTGTTGTGAAATCAGCAATGCATGGCAGCACAATAAGCATCACTACAGTGAGCATCTCGGTCTTATTGTGTGTATGATTGAGTAAAAAGATTCATTTTCTTGAAACGCCAGTACATACAGCACAAGCAGACCCTCCCTGTCATGCTGCCTCGTATGTACAACACAGAACGCTTGCAGATGACCAGCATCAGACACTTCGCCACAACGAAGACGCATAGTATGAAACGTCGAAACCCATTTAAATACTTACAGTAGATCATTCAGAGAGCTGGAACTCAAGTATCTTAAATTTCAGACAAAAATGGTTCTCACTTTAGTCATCTTTTGGAGACACAGAGGGCAAGACAATGTGTTCATCATCGCCTTGATAAACTAGTTCCAAGGTTATTTTAGGTTAGACAAAAGCAAGTTTACCGTCTTTGTTGTTATATTAAACAGCTTCCGATACTGAGGCGCACAAATAATTAGCAGCTCCTGCATTGTAAACTAGCCAGTCGCATCCTTTTTATGTTGCATAAAGCATTTTAACACGAGGGTGTAGACTTTTTATATCCGCTGTATGAGGGCTGAAATGAATAAAAATTGTATGAGGGCTTAAATGAATTCGAGATAGGCTATTGTATTTTGTGTTTATAACACTAGTGAACACGGACACAGAAAAAAAAAACCAGCTCCGAAAAACACCAGTTTTGATCGCAGGGGCACTCGAGAATGTGCTGTGGCCTTGACTAACTACTGCTGCGGTGCTTTAGCCTTGACTTATTACTACTCTTTAACTAGAATGTAATAAAGTAAATGATTATTTTTCCAGCATAGCTGCTTCACCTCTTCATTCCACCTCCGTTTTAACGCTCGTGTAAATAGACACACGCTCTCTGTAATCCACGGCTTAGTAAACAAACACCGGGGTACATCAGGTGTGCTGCTTGATCTTCCAGTTGTCATTTTATTACACAAGACGTATGACACTTTCGCCTCGCGCTCAGCTGCTTGATATGCATGACACGTGAGGCACGCCGCCACGCAAATCACTTATTATCTTTAAACGCCTAAAGGCCAAAGGCTTTATGTCGACACTAATTGAAAGAGAAATTACATTCAATAACAGGATGATATTTAGGAGTTTGGTCACAGTCGAGCTAAGTAGCCGTGCTGTAGGCTGCTGGGGAAGGAGTACACGCTGAATAACAAACAGCTCTACAAGTTCAGTGTGTATGAACCATCCATTACTGTGACATTACTCTTAGTTTTGTTAGGAGGGAACAACCAATAATGTCCTTAACCAGACAACAAAAACAGCATTAACAGCTCAATTAATTTCCTCCTGCTGCTTCCTTGCTTGTTAATCCAAAGGGAGTAAACACAGAAACACAATGGATTGCCTTACTACCCTTGTGAGGACCTTCCACTGACGTGATTATTAATCAGTCCCTCAAGGATTTCACAGGCTTTTTGCAAACGTTTTTTTGTACTTAAATTGGCAAAAATATAAGCTTCTTTTCGACTCCTACCTGGTGAAGACACGTATACAAATGACGCTGTACTCGTGTGCGACTCTCATGAACCGGAGAGGCTGAATGTGTGTTGTGATGACGTCTAAATCTGGCCTAAATCTGTGGAAATTCCTGGAGGGACTGAATCATGCAGCTCATTACTGCAACGCTACACAGATTTCTTATAGTAGCTACAAGGTCAAAATGTCAGATATTGCAATCTTTGTGTGGGGACGTTTGTGGGAGGCCCCACCGAGACAGAAAAACAAACACACAAACGGATACACACTCACCTGCAGATCATTTCTTTCCTGTTTCAGTAAATATCGTTCCTGTTTCTGTCTTGATCTCAGGAGAATGAATTGTCATGGAAATGTGTCAAGACGATGAAACCACAAGTCTCACTGCTTATCATTAGAGTGAGGAATAGTGAATAGTGAGCTATAGTAACAAATAAAACGTGCATATAAGTAACTAAAGCTCAGTGGATAATTAGTAAATAACACTCAATCCACATAGCAGCTCTTTGCATTATCAGGTTACTAGGAGATATAAGCCATGCCTTGTGGTTGCCTACTGCACTAATAGAATCTGCTAATTAGCATATTTCACCTCTCAAACATTTAAAGCTGTCTGAAGCACACAAACCTAAGGCTAATTATACATAGTTAATCAGAAGTCTCTGTGTTGCAGCTAAAAGAGCACCGGTTCTTGAACTCGAGAGTAAAAGGTAAAAGGTACTCACGGTCACTGCAGCGAGGGCCTCCGTAAGTGGTCATGGTGCAGTCGCAGGTGAAGCCCTCCCACTGCTGGAGACACACACCCTGATGTGAACACGAATCCTCTGAGCAGGTAGTGCCTGGGCCAGCTGGAGAAACAGAGGGAGTGTATTAGAATATAGACATACAGTACAGGTGTGGACAGATCAGTGGCCTGGGCACACGGGACAAAGAGATTTCATATCAATAATCAATAAATAAGGGTCTGACATTAGAATAGGAAGTTTCTATAAGAAAACGAGGTAACAGTAATACCAAAATGTAGAGTGGTAACTCTCAGGAGTTAAAAAAAAAATGAATTAAGAATAAATAAACAGAGTACATATGTGACAGTTGCAATTTATGCAATTTAACTGAAATGTATATTGAGATATATATTACACATGGTATCAAAGCAACAGAGACATAATTCACATTGAACTGTTGTGTTTAATGTATTCATTTGTTTAACTACATTTTATTGGATAGCAGCTGATGTGATTAGAAACAGGATTAGCCAATCAGGATTAAGCATTTTATCCTGTTTCAGTGATGGCAGTGGTGGGTAAGGCTCTGGGTTGTTGATCAGAGTATCGGGGTTGAAGCCCCAGCACCACCAAGCTCCACTTTTGGGCAATTGAGCACGGCCCTTAACCCTCCCTGCTCCAGGGGCGCTGTATCATAGCTGCCCATGCGCTCTGACCCCAACTTCCAAGCTAGGATATGCGAAGAAAAGAATGTGTGGCGATAATAAAGGCTTTGTGCCCTCAGTTCTTCTTCTTCTTCTTCTGAAAGTCAGTAGCTAGGCTATAAGCACAGAGACCAGGAGGTGAGATGGAGCAGTAGTTTCTACACGTAGCAGCGACAGAAACAGAGATCAGGATTTATAATATAAGTCATTTCTTCTGTTATTAACATGTTATTTACAGTGGAACTGCCTCAAAGCTATTTTATGTCAAATTTACTGTACATTACTGTAGATATACACACTCATTACTGCTCTGCACTTGAAATGCTCTAGTGCAACACACTTAATGTACAGATCAAGAAAACAATCATGAGAGTATATCTATTTTTTTTATTTCTCCATCCCACTGAAAGTCATTTCTGGTTATATGCTGCTGCCAGAACAGCACGCAAAGTGCTTCTGAATTGTTTTTAGATGCAATCACAAGAGATGGATTTTAAGATGCGTGTTTAAGATGAGGTCAGACACAGTAAAACCCAGAGTGGGGTTATATATATATATATATATATACAGCTCTGGAAAAAATAAGAGACTACTTATCAGTTTTTATCAGTTTCTTATGTTTTTTTCTTCCAGGTTCATGTACTGGTGAGATGAAGAGTTTTGTTTCATTTTTTGCGACAATATTTCTCCTAAATTCAAAATATAACTATTGTTATTTAGAGTGTATATTTAAAGGAAATGACAACACATCGAAATAACCCAAGATCATGCAGTATTTGCAGAGCTTTAATAACTCAAATAAAATACAATGCAAATCATTTGTAAACAAATTGTGTTAATGCTTTGGCTAAATAACATTAAGAAATCAGTATTTGGAGGAGTAACCCCGATTTGCATGCGTTTTGGCTCCATGATCTCCACCAGTTGTTCACATTGCTGTTGGGGAACTTTATACCACTCTCAAACAGCTCAGCTTTGCTTGATGGTTTGTGTCTGGATGTCTTTCCAGAGGTTTTCAATAGGGTTCAGATATGGAGATTGGGCAGTGGTCTGTTATTTTTTTCCAGAGCTATATATATATATATATATATTAGAGAGAGAGAGAGAGAGAGAGAAAGAGAGAGAGCGGTTTATAATAAATACAATCAGGAGGGTGACGTTTTTAGTTAAGCACTGTGAGATGTGAGACAAATTGTAGAGCAGTAATGCCTCATGTTTGACTCATGTTGCAGACTATTTTTTCTCATGCACAGTCTGTGTCATTCTCTGGCTTCTGCCTGCGGCAGTTTTTCTTAGCACAGGACCACTTAACTGCTAGCCAGGTATTTTAGGTTATTAGACTGTTTCTCCAAGCAGAAATGGAACTAAGGTCTTTAAAAATACCAGTGTCACAGCTACACTAGTCACACCCACAAACTGTTGGCTGAATGTCTGATGCATATGGAGTTTCGAAGTCGTCATCTGATTGGTTGGATATTGCAGGATTTACGGGAGATGTGTGTGGCATTTTTGTTTATTTGTTGTTGTTTTTTTTAACGATCCACTTGTAGAAAAAGCCATCCTGACACTCTACTTCCCTTATGGAAGAAGGAAGCCGTTGTGACACTCACGAGGATTAACAGAAACCTGAGTTTCCAAATGATATGAAGTTCACGGTATAGACTCATTATTCTGCATGACTTTCTTAAAGGAACTATCTATGGTTGCACACCGGTCCGGACTTTATATTTTCACATGCCTAAACATGATGCTGAACAAAACGAACTGTGATTGGTTGCTTTACATGTCAATCAGATGCCTTCTTGGGCATTCCTTGGCCAATAAAAGCTGCTATGGAGTCCAGACCTTCTGCCATCAGTCTGAAGCTCTGGCTGTGTGAGACCACAGCTACACACACTACCAGGTGTCACATGTGCTGTGTTTACTCCAGTTCCCAGAATCCTCTGCCAAACAACAGAATACAAACCTAGGCACATGTTCTGTGTTATAAGCTCCTTTCATTAGTTCTACCTACTGCTTCTGAAAGAACCAAGACTTGTGTATATTCATGTGCATAGCATGTCACTAGTGTGAAGTTTGTGTAGTTGACGTGTCTCAGAGGAAGCAGATGCTAGCTGTTGAATGACAAAGGACAGTTAGCTAGTGAATAGAAATAAACAAGTGATTAAACCGGAGAGGAAATGTGAAAAAAAAACCCAACAAAACCAGAAACTCACCATCACATCCTTTCTCCACTTGGCCCACCTTATGTAGGGCATCACTGATGAGGTCCGGCAGCCTGCCATTGAGGTCCACAGAGGCCAGGCAGCCCTGATAACCGTCTCGAGATGCTATCAGCTTAGGCAGACTGTTGTACATGCTCTTCCCCACACCGCCAATGTACAGCTCCCCTGTTCAAAAAATAAATAAGTAAATAAAATAAATCCCATAGGGCTTTTATCAGATCTGAGATTAATGTGTTATGCATGTAAAAATAAAGAAAAGAAACAAAATCATTCATCATATAAAAGATTATGAATACTGCAGGTTAAGCATTTCATCTTCTCTGTGGTGCTTCACGTGATAAGATCAGGCTTTTGTTTTTATTAATAATCATGTGAAGCTGTTTCTGTACCGATGATAGATCGTACCTTTTACTTTCAGTGTTCAGAAAAAAAAATTGCTTCAAGAAATGGGTGACAAACTGTACAAGATATGAACCTGTGGTTTACACACACACACACACACACAAACACACACACACACACACCTGCAGTGTAGTTATACTGTAGGCATAGCTTAGTATGCACAGTTGCTATGTAGGTACTAATTCTTAGCAATTACATTCTGTGAAAATGGCTAAAGATGGAGAAAGAGCCTCTAATCACCTGGCTGCTCAGGAAAAGCATGCTTAGATGGCATTATTTGCGAGTGAAATTTCTATCCAATTTCACTGAGCTTTGGCAGAAAGACAGGCAATTATGCTCTATAACTGACAAGGAGAAATACATACGGCAATTTCCAGCCCACTGTGCAGAAGTCTGCTCTCCCTGGTTGTATACAGAAACACACTTTTTTCCCCCTCCTCAGATTGACTAAGGCCAATTAGACCATCATTTAAAGTGCCTCTGAAATAAGTTTAGTTTGATCCAACAGCAGAAATGTGGTGTTTTCGTTATGTTTTGCACTTTTTCCCTCTTTAAAGGCCCCTTAATTAATAAAAAACGTCCCACGCTTTATAAATATAAAAACAGGACCTCCTTTAGCTGCACGATTCTCATACGAAAAACGCTCCCAATTACCAGTTCCATCCAAAATAAGCAGACGTTTTTAAGCTGAGATTTGAAGTCAGATCCCCAACACTGCTAATTTGTGTGCATTCTGATTAATCGCATGCAAGATGTACGTTTTTTTTTTTTTTTGACTTCGGCTCCCATCTGAAAGAGTGAAACTAAAACTTGCCACATGTATTCATAATTAAGCGTTATGTATAACAGTTTAAGGCAGTGAGAAGCGCCAAAAACTTCAAAACACAAATTAAAAGAGCACGAGCGTATGATATGTTTATAAGCTCCTTGCTAATGTGTGGTGTTTTGCTGGCTTGAAGATTCTTCTGCAGACCCTGTTAGTAAATCAGTTCGCATGTTTTTTTTTATCCAGCTGTTATCAAGTTTGGACATATTTTTTACACATGTAAGGCTTACTATTGTGAGAATTATTCTCACCCACTAGCTAATGCTCCCCACCATACGGAAGCTAGCGAGTGAGAAGGATGAGAAGGTTAACATGCGCTTTGTCGTAACACATGTGAAGCCATGATAACACTCACAGGACATTAACTAGGGTTTCCAAGCAGAACATTGCCCAGAGCATCAGACTGCATTTGCTGGCTTGCCTTCTTTCCATAGTGCATCCTGATGACATCTGTTCCCCATGTAAGCGACACACATGCATCCGGCCTTCCACATGATGTAAAAGAAAGGGCCACGTTCTTCCATTGCTCCATGGACCAGTTCTGATGCAACTGTAGGTCCTTTCAGCAGTGGACATGGTTTATCATGGGCACTCTGACCAGTTTGCAGCCACGTCTTTCCCCAGTTCCTGCCCACTAGCTAATGCTCCCCATCATACAGAAGCTAGCGATTGAGAAGGGTGAAGGTGCTTTGATGTAACACATACGAAGCCACTCACAGGGCAGTGTAATACAATTGTGTCTACCCTTTTCCTCATTCATGAGCCACAGAATGTCTACTGTCACTGTGTTTGAAAGGGGAGAGGGTATTTCATCCCTCCTTCCTCAAGCTGTTTTCACTCCTGGCCTTCACTTACTCCACAACTTATAATCACATGATTATCAGGTGAATGATTTCCTGTTGAATCACTCGGTGGCTGTATTTTTTTTCAACGTGTCCATTTACCATTCTCAGAAAACCTTTTTTTTTTTTTACTTTTATAAAAGAGAAGAGAAGACGTTCTAAATCAACCCCTACACGGAAGCTCTTAGCAAAAAAATGATCTTCAGTTGTCCATGCATGGCAAAACATTTCTATTCGAAGATATGGCATAAACGAATTTGCTCATTTTCACAGCCAATGCTCTGTGCAGATCTGAAGCAGGCCTACAGTAATGTCCTGTCAGCTACCTCAGGAGAATGATTCACAGGCTGAGCAGGTCATGGGAAACAGCATGGGCAAACCATTAGCTCTATGTGTCTTAGTGTTATAGAAGGGCTATTGGGGAGACTTCAATCACACACATCCAATTATACACCCAATACTCATCCGATGGATGAATGGAGCGGGGAAGCACGGAGGCCCTTTTGTTGCAGGGTAGGAGGAAAATCAATTGCTTTCAGATGAAGGAGTTGCACTGGAATTGTAAAAATGACATCCGCATCCATGTGTCTGGAGCGATGTGATGGGGTGAGACAGAGTTATATCCCAGCTGGTTAAGAAGAAGTAAGGAAGGTGGTAAAATTTGCTGTGTTCCATGACCACTAGACCTGACTGCATGATCACAACCCTGCTACAACTGTTATCATTTCAAACCACTAGTACTTCAACAATGTACCAGTGTACATCCTCCAGTTACACAACCAATCCAACACAACTCAATTTTATGTCATACATATGGATATCTAGAAATGCTAATGATATATAGCAGATAACAACAAGTCTAAATTACACTTTCCCACATAAAAAAGCGGTTGGCTGGTTAAATCTTTACCAGGAAAATAAACAAAGATAGGGTATACATACTGTATATACACCAAACAGCCATAACATTAAAACCACATGCCTAATATTTTCCCCTTTCACCTCTGACCCTTTCAGGAATGGTCTTCAAACAATGTTTGCAGTGTGGCTGGGAGCAAAATCCTGCTGAAAGAGGACACTGCTAATAGGAAATGATGTTTCAATGTAGTGGGCCTGCAACACTGTTTAGGTAGGAGGTATGTGTCAAAGTAACATCCACTTGAATGCCAGGGTTTCCAAGCAGAGCACTGCCCAGAGCATCAGACTTCTTTTGCTGGCTTGCTTTCTTTCTATAGTGCATCCTGATGACATTTGTTCCCCAAGTAAGCGACACACAAGCAACCGGCCTTCCACATGATGGAAAAGAATAGGCCACCTTCCATTCCATTCCATTTACTCCATGGTCCAGTTCTGATGCTCACAATCCCACTGTAGGTGCTTTCAGGAGTGGACATGGTTCAGCATGGGCACTCTGATCAGTCTGCAGCTACACAGCCACATACAGAGCAAGCTGTGATGCACTGTTTATTCAGACACCTTTCTATCACAGCCTCCATTAATATTCAGCAATTTGTGCTGCAGCAGATCTTCATTCAGATCAGACTAGATGAGATCGCCTTCTCTCCACATGTGGACCTTAGGCATATGTGACCTTGTTATTGGTTCACTGGTTGTCCTTCCTTGGACCACGTTTGGTAGGTACAAACCTCTGCATACACCATACCTGCAGTTTCGGAGATGCTCTGACCCAGTCGGCTAGACACTACAATGTGGCTCTTGTCCAAGTTGCTCAGATCCTAACATCTGCCCATTTCTCCTACTTCCAACACACCAAGTTTAACAACTGACTGTTTAATGTAATGTCCCACCTCTTAGGTGCCATTGTTCTCCTTGATTCTGTGTGGGTTTCCTAAAAGTTCACCAAAAACAGGACTCTAATGCTATGGACCGCACAAGCTCACTAAAACCGGACAGAAGAAATCAGAGAAATCTCAATTTCTGCTGTGACATGCAGATGGTAATGTCAGAATTTGTCACATAGAGCACATCCACATGCCAACAGTTCTGGCTTTTGTTGGCGGTTTAATGTTATTGGAAATGTTTTCTTGACACATGTTGGGCCCCTTAATACCGACTGATCATTGTTTGAGTTCCAAATCCAAACTGAGTATTGTTCCTGACTATGTGCATCCCTTTATGACATGATAATGCTCTGTTTCCCAAAGCACAAAGCACATCTCAAACTGGCTCTATGAATATGCTGCTGCACTTCACTGACCTCCCCAGTCACCAGATCTGAATCCAACCAAGCGTCAGCTTTATTCAGAGAATTAGCAGCAGTATGAGTATGGCAGATGAGTGTGGTCCTGTAAGCATCCTGGCTCAGCCACTACCCCCAATCTAACATCAGGTTTGGATGCAGCTCACATCCCCGTACATAACTCTGCAACTTCACGCTGGCATATGCTGACTCACTCAGATTAATTGAGGGAAAATGATTCCAGTAACTTTCACATCAATGAAGCAAATTAATCTTAAACAGCTGTGAGCGTCACAGAAGCAGCCAATTCTTTAGGAAAATAGCTCAATTAGCAAATACCTCACCAAGAAGCTTGGCAAAAGCATTCCGACTGTATTATCATGCCAACAAATGGAGCAGGTCAACCATTACTTTCTATTGATGGATCCAAAATTCATGCATCACTGCCAGCCAATTCGTCCCATTTGAGGATGCTCATTTTTCACATCACAGAAACGGCCCAGAGCTGTAGGATTCCCGATCCACCCCCCACCCCCACCCCCCCTCCCCGAATTCTATCCTGCATAATTGCTTGGGCAATTACAACTGACACATACTGTGAGACTATTCTTCTGATGTTTAAAGGACTCTTTCTAAAGAAAGGAAATAAAAGGGCCCTCGGAGCCTGTTGTACTGACAGCAGGAAATGTCGCTTTGCAGCGTTATTTGATTTAGACTTTATTACATGTGAGGACTGAGAAGGAAATTGACTTGATTTTTTTCTCTGCTAGACAAATGGTTGTTTTATCAAAGCAGGCTTCTAATCCTGAAGAATTATCAACCTCTTTGACGTAACCATAAAGCTCAAAAAAAAAAAAACCCTAAAGAAAGGCATGACCATGTTTAATAACCATGAAAGAAACAAATTTCTATTCCTTCATTTATATTTGTAGTTAATTGGGCAGAATACTCCTTATTCATCATTCTGTATGAATGCATCATGCACCAACCTGAGCTTTGGATCCTGAGCTTTGTGGTGCCACCCACTGCACTGCTGTGATGCTCATGCATACTTTATTATTATTATTGTTATTATCTTAAAATGATGATTCAACATTTTGTCCGACTAAAAAAAATAACAACCCTGTATAAAAAGGCGTAACCTCAATTACTGCGTTTTATCCTGCGTGTATAATGTGAGGACATCAGCACTGCTTATCACAGCAACACGAAGGCGTTATATAATCCTGAAGTCGTAGTCACTTAAGAGGTGAAGTGCTTTATAAGGTATGGCAATCAAAATGACTCAGATGATTGACAACCTTCAAAGTCAAAGGAAAAAGTAAATTGCAATTTTCAACCCACTGTGTACTCTATACTTTTTATTTCTGCACGGTATGTAATCCTAAAGGATTTGTTTTTTTCTATTAAAAAAGTAAACAGAATGCAAAACCTTGCTTATTGTTAGAAGATATTGTATGGAGACTGCTTCTGAGATGAACTGATGCTGCCATAAACCTTCATCAACCTCTCTGGCAGATATAAATGCGGAAAAAAAATAAACAGATGAGTCTGTCCGTCACGCTTTTCGGCACGTGATATCGATCGCTCGAATATGAAACGATGTAAATTGCTGCCTTAGTAATCTATTAGAGTAAATGGACAGGCAGTGAGACGATATTTGTTGAGACAAAGGTCAAAATTTTCGCTGAATACGAGACTAGTTATTCATCATTCTTCGTATAGTCCTTTATACTGAGAATCAATCTTCTCTGTTCAATTTATTCTCTTGTTTATTAGCGTGTTTATTTGAGATATGACAAAAACTGAAATCAGAGGAGTTTTTAAATGGTGGGAAAATGGAGGATAAATATGAATAAATCATTACCATATCATATCATAACCTACCAGGCCGAATGAGCTATGCCTTATTTGTGCGAAAGTGGAAACTCTCGTTCCAGTTACAGCATGCAGATTGAAGCCGAATTCAGTTTACTGCAGAATCATTACTCAATAGACTCCAGCAATAACCGCACAAGATTGAATCAGGTTTGCTAGTTCACAAACGTGAAATCATAAGCCCAAATTGACTCTTTTCCTGAAGGCACTGATGTTCTTCTAACTACAAACAGAGAGGGAAAAAAAATTAGAGTCACACTAGAGGAAGAGGTAAATGTACTTTGTGGGAGATTTTTGTTTTTTAGTTCTAAATGGGATGTACCTGGTGAGCTGACAGTTTTATAAATAGCTCCAAGGAACAGCCACTGATTACAGTTTTTATGGACTCAAAATTAAATACAAGAAAAATGGCTAGCTGGAATTGTATGACAGGATTTTAATAGGATTTTCAGAAGGGGCCCGAAAAGGTCAGAAGGATTTTCCCAAGGCCCAGAGAAGACCATGTGCCATTTTTTTACTCATGTCCTATCATTAATCTAGTTTGGAGCATTTGAACATGGGGAGCATTTGAGAGGAAAGTGTTTAAAGATCCCTGTGCACTACCTTTGAGGTCCAGGTTGCGGGCTCCGTTGGAGTGCTGGGTGACGGTGCGGGAGTCGATCTTAAGTGTGTGGACATTGCTGTCATCTCGAGACACCACCACATTGTGCCACTGGTTGTCGTTGAGTGGCTTGTCGGAGTTGCCCTTCATGAGCGATGGCCCGTTGCCCAAGTCGAAGACGTAATGAATGTACCTGCAAAAGATCGATGAAAATACAAGGATATATAGATTGTTTTTATTATTACAATGAATTCTCTTTTAACAACAGACAATGTAATAAAGCAGAAATCTTCCAGTTCATGTGTACATTCCACCCATGGCTCACAGATTGCCTGTTAACTTTTGTGCACTTTTTTTTAGGCCAAAACCTTTCAGGATCTTTATTACATGTGTGCAATAAAAGGTAAATTGAATTGAGCGGATCACGAACTTCAAATAATGTTCCTATCAAGCATCAGAATGGGGGAGAGAAAGGGAGGAAAATGTGATATCAGTAACTGTGGCATGGTTGTTGGAGTCAGAGTATTTCAGAAACTGCTGATCTCTTGGGATTTTCTCAGACAATAGTCTCTAGAGTTTACACAGATGAACCAAAAAAATAAAAATCCAGTGGGGGGGGGGCAGTTCTGCAGCTGGAAATGCGTTGGTGCCGAGAGGTTAGAAAAGAATGGCCAGACTTGAGCAAGCTAACGGGAATGAAGGAGTCACTGAACACTTTTTACAACAGTAAAGCAGTAAATCATCTGTTTTGCAGATTCTTTAGACTCCAGAGAAAATTCTTAAACTCCACAGAGTCTTGAGAAAAATCCAGGAGATCATTTTGGAAATCAAAAAAAAAAAAGTGGCTCTTGAATATCTGAAATCTGATTAGCTTTATTAAATATGATTCAGTAAATCCTTCCAAAATATTTTCAATTCAAGGTGCAAAGCAGGGGGTCTTTCTGTGTGGAGTTTGCATGTTCTGCCTGTATGGGTTTACTCCGGGTACTCTGGTTTCCTCCCACAGTCCAAAAACATGTACATTAGGTTGATCAGTAATTCTAAATTGCCCATAGGTGTGAGTGTGAGTGTGTGTGGTTGTCTGTCTATATGTGACCGGGTGATGGACTGGTGACCTTTCCAGGGTGTACCCCTGCCTTTCGCCCAATGTGTGCTGGGATAGGCTCCAGCAGATCCCTGTGACCCTAATTAGGAATAAAGCGGGTATAGAAAATGGATGGATAAGGTGCAAAGCTTCATGTAGGGAGAGCATAGTTATTTCTCACCAAAGAACTTGGTATGTGCTCAATACTCAGAGCTCTAATATTTGGATTGTATCTCAAATGAAAAAAAAAAAGAAGGTGGACTGGGACATCCCGTCTGTCAGCTATAGCCACAGAGAGAGAAGATAAAGTGAGCGTTTATGGCACACTGCCCATGCTGTGGTTCCTCTCACCTGCTGGACCTGCCTGATGTGACTGATACTGATCCTCGGGCTCCTTCTGCTTCTTAATGCTATTTGCATGTAAAAATTCACCTTCTTGCTGTGCTAAATGCCATCTCACCTGGAAGCCCCAGAGATCAACTCCTGCATGTCACCTATACCCGCTCATGTGGAGAATCATGACACTTCTCCTCGCCTGACATCACTAATGCTCGGGTGGCTGAATGGGCAAATCCCCACAGCCATGCTCCGAAAGAGAAAATAATAGAAAGCATTCCCAGAAGAGTGGAGGTCATTATAACAGCAAAATGAGAACTGAACCTGGAATAGGATTTGGACGTTATTTGGCCATATAGTGTACTTTCCTTATAACAATTTTCATCCCTCATGGAAAACACAAGGCTTTAATGTAGTTCCTAGATTGTTGTATATTTATAACCATGACCTACATTTAGTTACACCACCATTTGGTAAACTTTTAAAGCTAAATCTCTATTCATGTATATAAAGGGGCTCTGAATTATTTTTATGGCATGCTCAATTTTCCAAATAATTTTAATCAGAACATTAAATCAAATTAGATTCTATAACATGAACAAAGTATACGACTTAAATGTCACATACAGGTATACTGCGTTCTAACAGACACTGGTGTATAAAATTAAATCAATATTTTAAAAAAGGTGGTTCAACTGGGAAATTTAACAGAATTCAGTATAAATGATTTTATATAAAATCAAACAGAATTGGACTGGATTGGACAGACGTGGCTAGGATTTGATAGGATATGTTTGGATAGAACTGGATTGGATTTGACAGGACAGGATTGGATAGAATTGGATAGTATAGGGCTGGATAGACTGGGATTGGATAAAATTGGATTGCATTGGATAGGATTTGATAGGACAGGATTGGATAGAATTGGATAGGATAGGATTGGATTGGATAGGATTTGATAGGACATGACTGGATTGGATTGGATAAGTTTGAATAGAATTTGATAGAACATGATTGGATTGGATAGTATTGGACTGGATAGAATCGGATAAGATTGGATTAGATAGGATTTGATAGGACATGATTGGATTGGATAGGATAGGATTAGATCAGATAGACTGATTGGGCTGTTTTATAGTGATTTGGAAATGATTGGTCCTTTACTAGAAGTGTTTGGTATTTTCTCATTTACAACTTATTACTTAGATGAAATAATAACAAATTAATTCATAATTTCCATTAATAACCCTGCATAAAAGTCTAATTATGCTATATTTAGTATTACAACTCGTCTAAGGATGAAATTTATACTTATCTGATTTCTTTCTACAAAATCATATCTGATGTTCTTTCCACTGCATAGTCTGAGTTCTGTTCTGTGTTAATTAATCACAAGCTTAATCAAAATTCCACTATTCAGTGTTACCCAGAGGAGGATGTGTCTCGCTCTGTGTTTCTCCTTTTTTGTCAACTCTGGAGGTTTTTCCTTAGAATTAGATTTGGTTGAAGGAACCATACAAATAACACGGAAATAAAAGAGAGAGTCTGTATTTGAGGGAAAGTGGGAGAGATAAGAGAGTGTGTGTAGTGTGTAGAGGGACAGTGACAGAGCAGAGAGAGAGAGAGAGAGAGAGAGAGAGAGAGAGAGAGCAGTGTATGAAGTGAGCACTCATTACAGTGTTCTCATTCAGCATGCAGCAGCAGGCGGCAGTAAGAGACGAGGCCACCTGCTGTCTAATTGCTCACTGAATGACTGGCTTTCTGGATGGTGGCAGCACACAAAGTTAAACATCTCAGGATCCTTTCCTTTTACAATATTAATTCTCCCCCCGCTGCATAAATGAATTCTACAGTAAAACACAGGTTTGGACCTTTATATGCCACGAGCAAAAAAAAATGCATTTAATGGCCCCAAGCCACTTGAAACTACTTCCGCAGGTCGGAAGATAGAACAACAGTGAAATGCTTAAGCATAAACACAGGAAGTAGTATCGCTAATACATAATCCTCATGGGATGCCGTTTGACCTCAGATTACCATCTCCATTTACAGCAGTACTCAATGATCTCCTCATTAGCAAGAGCTGATTGCACTAACTATTGGTAAAAGGACTGTATTACCGAACTGGAAAGGCAGACACACGGGCTTAGCTTTTTAACAAGGCACTATATGAGCAATCTCTGAGGAGTATTCAGTCACAAGCACTTCACTGTATAGTAAAACTTTCGCTCAAATGCTCTCAATGCCAAGTTTTGCACCGATGAAATTTCACCACACCCTCCTCTACCACTAGGCTATATAACTAATAGAACATCTGCAAACAAAATCAGTCTTGGAAGTCGAGTAGTAACACGATATGGTGATGTGGGTATTTTCAAAATGCTCTGTAGCACAAAATACTCCATTATAGCGTCCATATCCATACATCCATCTGGGAATGGAAGCCCGGTCAAACTCACAGCTACCAATTTTTTTACAACAGCATGAGATAACTGATCTTTCCATACATACTGAAACACTGAAGATTTTTTTTACTGTTATAATGTGAATAACCCACATACACTCGTGCTCCATTTCATATATTTATTTGTTTACATCTTAATAAAAATCTGCCTTGTTTCATCATCTGTGTTGTTTTTATTCTGAAAAGTAAGACCCATGTGCTAGCAAGATTTAGGACCCCTTTAGGAGGGTTCTTGGTATCGGTATACTTCTTCAGCAATTTGAGCAACAGTAGCTGGTCTGTTGGATCGGACCACACGGCCAATCTTCGCTCCCCACGTGTGGCCGCCCATGACCCTGTCGCCGGTTCACCACTGTTCCTTCCTTGGACCACTTTTGATAGATACTGACCACTGCAGACCGGGAACACCCCACAGGAGCTGCAGTTTTGGAGATGCTCTGATCCAGTGGTCTAGCCATCACAATTTGGCCCTTTTTGGTGAAACTCGCTCAAATCCTTACGCTTGCCCATTTTTCCTGCTTCTAACACATCAACTTTGAGGACAAAATGTTGACTTGCTGCCTAATATATCCCACCCACTAACAGGTGCCATGATGAGGAGATCATCAGTCTTATTCACTTCACCTCTCACTGCTGAAAAGTTGCTTTAATTAGGATATAAATCCAAACACAGTCATGACAATGTTGTTGTTAATATTGTCAATATTTTATATTATATTATAATAATATTATATTTATATTTAAATCTAAAATTTCATTTAATTTCATAATATTTCATGAAATGAAATGAAATAATATTATTATATAATATTATTATATTATATTATATTATTATATTATATTATATATAAGTATTATATATAATATTATTATTATTATTATTATTATTATTATTATTATTACTATTAGGATATATCCACTTTTCCAGCCCTGAACACAGAAGCATTGCCACCGGTCAGCACTTGTTCCTCCCTCTCTTCCTATAAAAGGCAAGTAGCTTCATCATTTCACAAGTTTCACGATTTCAACGGGAGAAAAAAAATAAGGAAACCATTGACGTTTTCACTCACCATTGCAATTCGCATCATCATCAGCAGAGGATGCTAACAGTGACCAACTCCAGCAAGAGGATCGCTGGATTAATATTAATGAAATAAAAGCAAACCTTTATGAACTCTGAGGCCGGTCACCAAATTGAAATCGCAAGTAAGTAGATTGATTCCTTTCCAAATGGACCATGTAAACTTAGCCTCTGCATTTGTCGAACGATGAATCATCAAACGTTCCTCCAAGCATTTCCTTTATGCCGGCGCCAGGAGAGCAGGAGATAATACTTCGAATGAAGCTTGAGTCATTCTCCAACTTCTCTGATTTACATAAACTCCCAAAGTAGGAACACTCTGATTGAAATAAAAAAAAAAAAAAAAAATCCTACATTAAGTGTTTGCTTATTTGATGTGCCTCCGCAGCATCTGTTCAAGTCATGGCAACTGTGCTAGTGGGATTTCAAATAGACTTACAGACGTTTTTACCCAAGAAACACTAATCAAAAAGCAGCTGAAGAGAAACAGGCTACGAGACGAGACACAGGAAGAGAGAGACGGAACGTCTGGCCGATCGCACCATTTCGTACTTTAGAGAAAGAGCGTTTTTGACACTATATCAGAAATGAGAAGAGATGTTCAACCAGACATTACAGCACCATTTTAGTCTTTTTAGGAAATCATTTTTGAGGATGCAGCTGTTCCTCGTCAAGGGTAGAAATTAGAAAAGCGAACTCCTTTTGTAGTAAGTAGTACTTACTTTTTCATTACTTGCGCTACGGTATGTTACAGTTGTCATTACAAATGCCGGATGCTGTTGTAAGAAAGCGAGAAAACAAAGCTATAAAGCTCTGTACTGAACTGATATTATGCATATTAAACTCGTCAATGAAAGGTCATTATTATGTGTTATGCTTGCAAGTCATACCATATTCATCAATGACAAACCGATTTGCATTTTAAATAACAGCTCGATATTTACATGTGTAATGACACCACTCACTGAAAAAAAGAATATATTACAATAAATTAACTATGAATATACTGAAACTGTATAATATGGAAATGACAGAAATCTATATATTTTTTTTTACAACCACAGATTATTAATGGATTTTAGTGACATACAGGATGTAAATATTTATGAGGTACGACATCACATTGTTGTGGGGATTTGTGTTCATTCAACCTCAAGAGCGTTAGTGATGTCAGGTGAGGAGGTCTGGGGTGAAATCCGTGTTCAGATTCATCCCAAAGGTGTTCAATGAGGTCAGGGCTCTGTGCAGGACACTCGAGATCTTCCATTCCAACTATGACACATCATGTCTGCATGGAGCTCCCTATGTGCATGGAGTAACTGTCATGCTGGAACAGGTTTGCGCCCCTTAGATCCAATGAAGTCAAGAAATAAAGACATTTCAGATCACATAAGAGTGCCATGGTCTGGTGTCCACATAAGTTTGTTTAGATATAGTGTAAGTAAAATATGTTGAAGGGAAATATTTCTGTAAGGGATACAATCCTGCATGAGTCCCAATATAGTGTTGGTATTTATAAAATGTGATATTTTACCATATTTTTTTATCCTAAACATACTATCTCAGGCAATGTATTGATCGGTTCTCCCCTTTCCTACTCTATACATTCCTCATACCTCATATTTATAGTCAATAGGATTGGATTACTTTAACTTTTTCAAGCTAAAATGATTTCAGAGCTCTCCACTGGGATGGAAGAAATCAGGTTTTCTCCAACTCACACTCACCCTTTGACCAGCTCCACCACAATAAAGTCGCTGCCATCTCCGGAGTTGAACAGCAGCAGACCGTCAGGGCTGGTGGTCTTGAACTGAAAGAACAGGTGCATGGAGGTGTAGGCCTGCAGGGTGGACAGTGCCAGGTAACTGCTTCTGGTCCTGAAGCTCACCGGCTTGGCCACGATGCGACGCATGCCGAAGCGAGCGTTCAGCTCGCAGTACGATATGTCGCCGTTCTTGCACTGGTCCAGGTAGGGTACACCGTTAAACGAAAGGCCTTGGAGGTGGCCGATGAAGTTGGATGGCATGACGGAGATGAAACGGCGCTCTGTCATGATGCCAGTCTCGATGTGGTGGAACTCCAGCTGCGTGTGTGCTCCGCTCATCTGGCCTGGAGAGATCAAGAAACCAGCTTGAGTGAGGAGAAGTGCTGGTATGTATTTACCAAAAATACTCATTTTTGTATAAGAAAGAATGAAAATTAGCAACAGAGCTACAATGTGCATTCAGACCACATAAAACATGAAGGCTGAAAATTGTAAAATTTAATAAGCATACAAGACTTAAGGCAAGGTTGCAGTGGATCCGAGGATCACTAAGCATTCACTCACTCACACACACACACACACACACACATCCAGAATCCTTGTAAATAGTTTTGAACTCATGTTTGTACCAAAATATTTGTTCTATTATTTAAATATATCTTACAAGCTACTCCAAATCACCATATCCCAAATGTCTTCCTGTTTACTCCACTGTATGTTCAGTGTGACAGAGTGTGTGTGTGTGTGTGTGTTTGTGCGTGTGGGCGCTTGTGTTTATAGTCTACCCACCTTCCACAGTCACATTGTCTACTGAGAGCTGCAGGCTCTTGCCCCGGCGCACCACCTTCACAGAGTGCCACTCATTGTCATTCAGCTTGTGCCCTGCATTGAGAGTCTCCGGTCCTTTACCTACACACAGAGGGCCAAAGTCACACACTGCCTCTGGCTAACGGTCTGCCTCATCAATGCACTACAGCGTCCTGTAGGCCACAGACTAGCAGGTTACACAAACACACACACACACACACACCACTTCATCATACCCATTTGTACATTATAGCATTAAAGTCTCATTTCTGGTTTAATCAAAAAGCAAGGTGAACCCCAAAGCTGATGGTGTAAGACATCCTCTGCAATTCTACCTTCACTACAAGCAGAATAATATAACCTAACAGATTACTAATCCCTTGTGTCTAGACTTTAACTCGCTCTTACATTGTTAACAGGAAATCTCTTGACGTGTAATAATCTCACAGACAAGGTGTTCGTATTATTTAGCTGCAGCACGGTGTGCACAGAGCTCCGCTTAAAGATTTACAAGTCTGAGCAGACAAAAAAAATGCAAAATATCTTCCCAAGACTTCAGATCACAGGTACTGGAGTCGTCTTGATAAAAATGGTGTAATCCATCACGTTCCAGGCAGCTCTGAGAGTTAATTAGAAAGACTCACAGGAAAGTAAAAGCTTCATCCTGTGCTGGGTAATCTGGGTTTATTAAACACATTTATACCACACCGCTGTTGAATTCTTAATTCTGATTGGTTAATTAACCTCCTATAACAGCGCTTCTGATACTAGTTCAAATCACGGGATTATATTAATGCACTTGATCTAAAAAGTTACCTTCTCTATAGTAATAGAGTCAGAGGATCATGGATAGATGAAAAGTGCTGTAGTTATTTAGCACAGCAAAAATGTTTATTGGGTGATTTTATAAGTACGATATTTAGCATTTAGGGAAGGAGTCTCCAGTGTCAGGACACATGGCATTATGCTTTGCAGTTTCTTTGCAGTTCCTAATTATTATTTTGTTTCCTTATATTGTTTCCAAATAAACAAACAAACCAACAAACAAACAAACAAACAAACAAACAAATAAATAAAAAGTAAAGATTAAATGTTTGTATTTTCTTTTTAGGAAATTGAAATACTGCTGTGGTATAAAATAAATATAATAAAATATAAATAAATATTTTTTTTTCATTTCAGACTTTATTTATTACTTTATATTACAAGTAGGTAAGATCGACAGGAAATGTTAGCATATGTCCTTTCCAGTGAACCTGAAATGGTTCATAACTTTTAACATAAATTTATTCTACCAGAAAACAAAGTATTATTATTTTAGAAATAATATTCATACATTTTAGGGGCTTATCTGCATGGCTACGGCCCGCGGCTTGCATGGTACCTAGCGAAGGTCCGCTATCAGTGCTGACCAACCTTCATTTCTTTTTTTAACCAGCTCTTTTCAGCTTCTATGTTTTAATATTCTCCCTCAGGCTACCAAACACGTCCGACTCCACAGACGTCATTCTTTCTGGTCTCCCAGACCCTGAGGCAACAAGAAACCACCAAACCTGATAACCTCACTTCCAATGCACCCAAAACATCAACCACAAATGGAATGTTAATCAGGGTGATTAATATATATATATATATAAACACTAATATGTCTGCTCTTTCACGTGATCAACCAATTGAACCAATCATGACGGAGCAGACACAGAGGAAGAGCTACAATTTACAGAGTTGAGAAAGGTGGGATTTTCATTTCCAACAGTGTGTAAAGTTTATATAAAAGGGTGTGTGTGTGTGTGGGGGGGGGGGGTTCAATTAGAGGTAGGTCTGTGAGTAGAAATACATTGTTGAAAATAGAGATGTGAAGAGATTGGCCAGCTGGTTTAAGCCAACAGGAAGGCTACAGCGACTCAAATAACCACTCTTTACACCTGTGCTGAGCAGGAATCTGAGGCTACACTGGGCAGAGGATCACCTACACTGGACAGGTGAAGACTATAAAAATGTCTGACTGCCTTACACACAGCAGAGGAGTGAAAATAAATGCTTCATTTTTTAAACATTATAATTTCATAACCAAATAATTCACCATTTAATCATTCAATAAATGTGCCATATTGCATACTGTAACTAAACTGCTTATAAATGCCTTGTGTGTAGTAAATAGAAAGGCGGTCCCTACACAGTGTGTTCAGAAAGGAAAGTATTTGATGGGAACATCATGGGGAAGGATCCGAGGGCAGCGGCCTGTACAGCAAGTCCTCGGCTGTGTCAAGGAACATTGTGCTTCTGCAGCAGATTATTCAAAGTCTAGTCTCAAACTTTCCTCCCAGCTGCTCAGACTTCAGGATGCCATCGCTTTCAGAGGTGACTTAGACGCCTAGGATGTCATTTCACTGCACTGCTTCTTGCACAATGTTTAATATAGTTAAAATAGTAAAGCGTTGAATTAAGATGGTTTTCTTATTCCAGCACATTCTGAAGTGTTTTATTCCTCTTACACCACAGCAATATCCCAACAGCAACAACTGCATTCATTTACTTTAACAACAACAAAAGTCTTTTGGTTAATGCTGTGGGATGTTAAAGATAATTCTTACACACACACACACACACACACACACACACACACACACACAGTCTTTTCCTCACCAGACTCTAGTTTTTCCTCTCTCTCTCTCTCTCTCTCTCTTGGTTTTAAGTAAAAACAATTGTTAGCAGTAATAATAATAATAATAATAACAATAATAATAATAATAATAAAAGTAAACCTTTCCATCTTGAAGCCTTTCCCATATCAGAATATTTTTCTGCTTCACCTCAAAGTGCTGACCCTGGACCCTGTCTCATCACGGAAAACTGACCATATCGAACATCACACATTTTTAATAACCTAACAACCAATCAGAATCAAGAATTCAAAAGCATACTAAAATATGGCATAATCGTTTGAATTGAATTAATTGACACGTTAATAGTTTAGTATAAAATAATATAATATGATGCATATACACTAATGTTTTTTCTTATTACTGTGGACCAGCTTTGGGAATTATGCCTAATTTACATTTTGCAAAACTCTTAAAAATTAAAATAGTTTAAAATCTGCAGTTAGATGTCTATGAGATTACTTTTCCTGAACACACACACACACACACACACAGACACACACACACACACACGCCAGTACGAAGCTGTTTAAAATGCGCAACATGCTGAGGTCAAACAGAGACTTCTAGCAGATGGCAGAGGGCTCTAATTTAGTGTAATTTACTTTAACTACTGGCGATTTCTGCCTATTTAAAAGTTAATGAACATTTTAGCATCATTAAAACTTCCATCAGTCTAAATATGCCTGTCACACCCAATGATAAAAGGGTAGGATCGTCGAGCGGAATATGTAGTGCACTGGAGCCGGAGCCCAGCTCCCTCATCATGTGTACATCCTCCTGGAGCGTAGATGAGGGAATTACTATACCGGGGTAATATGTTCACTGACAGAATATAGAGTCGTACCATTTATCCAAACTTCCTTTAATTAAAGCCATAGATCTTTTAACGTAATATAAGTCTCCTTCCTTTAGTCACTGTCAGCATTACTGTGGCAGGGAAGAGCCCTGTTTAGAACAGAAAACACCAGAGGCTTAAACTTCTTGGTGAATGTTGCCATCTGGTGGTTTGGAGCAGGACAGTGAATGTATGGTCATACGGTATAGATCATTTAGAGATGTTCATGACACATAAACCTTCTGCAGAATATATTACAGAATTCAGATGATATATGCCTCTTTAGTGACTGGTTTTACTATGAAGCCTGGTAGCTGACAAAAATATTTGAATATGAATTTATTTCAATTGTATACACCAATTCATGATGTTTATCGTGGTTGTATTGAGGAAAAAAAAATCAATTGAAAATCTGTTGTTTTCAAAAAAATCGGAACTTCAGAAATACTCTTTTTAAAGAAGATTACGCAGACTAGGAAAGCAGAGTGGTCAGTTTTAATATTTCAGCCAATTATTTATTTTTGTCAGCTTCCAGGCTCTGTAATTTATCTTCATAATAAAAGTCTAAAAAGATCTGAGTCCATAAAGGTGGACAGCAGAGACGCTGGGTGTGTTAGACATGTTGGCGTGGCTGAAGGATGAACCGATGACCCCAAAACTGATGACTGATGTCCAGATGCAGCACACGCTGGTAATGGTGTGTAATAGAAAACTCTATTTTGACCGATAATAACTTTAAACTTACAATTGAGTTTGGAGAATTTTATATTTTGAACACTTTTACTTCGGTGTATCAGTTTCAACACTGTACTAATTATCACTACTGGTACAGCGGCGTTCCAGTCCGCCAGTGGAATGGGACGGGACATACGGGACATTTTTATTCGGTATAAACAAATGACTGATTTTTATTTCTGAGAAATTAATCTTACAAAGATTTTAGTGGTTGAAGATAAACACCTTCACATTCTAGCTGCTTATGAAGCTTGGGGCATCACAGGGAGCAGATATCACCGTTTACTTTAAAAATAGACAACATGGACACAACAAAACCTTCCATTTTTGGCCTCTGGAGTTCATCAGATTAGACCTGGTCAAACTATAAACTTTCACGTAGTTTTGTTGATGCTGTAGTGATGAATATCCTGGGATTTATAATACCTGATGATGAGCTTCTAAACAGTTTCCGATCCTCTCCATGGCCCGTCCTGAAATGTGTCTGGTGACCCCCAAACCTGATTAAATTCTGTCTGGAGCACCGGACAGAATCAATCATTTATTTTTTTTTTTCAGCTGGTATCTGATTATAAACCAAACTGATAAGACTTATGATGGTTTTGCTGCAGTGTGTCACTACCCAGGAACTAGAGTGACAAGCGTGACAATCACTGTGTGGGATAATTACACTTAGCTGGCATGATTTAGACATTTTTGATTCAGATTTAGACATTTTGTTTACTTACAGCATGGATTAAAACACGTTCACGTGAGAACATTTTGGTGAAATATATGCGGTCGACGTCATACATCAAAATTATGTTAAGGGTAGAAAAACTCAATTTTGCATAAAAGCTGATTTTCTTGAGGATTTTGAGGATGTGTTTTCATTCCATTTTCTGAACATGGCAAACCCTTTACTGAAAAATCCTGAATGTCTAATTATGGATAATTGAGATTTCATTCATTCAATTCATTCATAAATTATTTATTTAATTATTGATCCTTTGTGGGGTTTTTTTTTTTTTTTTTTTTGTAAAATCTGACTCAGATATATTATAAATACCGCTCCACCTAATTATTTATAAGACAGCGCAAAACAGCATTTTGCAAAAACATCTCATTTGTCCTTCCTTTGGTGCAAAATCAATGGCTGTGTAATAACTAATCTATCTGTCTGCTCTGTAGTCGCTCTGTAATTTCAAATACGGAAAGAATCTGGTCCAAATATCTGCAAGAACGATTTGAATCAACATGAGCTTGAGATGATTTATTAATTCCTCATGAATTGCAGGAAGAGCAGAAGGTTGTAAAAAAACGTCCTCTTGGGTATAATTTGTGACTCAGATTAGGTGTTACATGTTTTATGTGAAATGATTTGAAGCTGATGAAATTTAAGGGGAAATGAAATGTGTTAAGCTGATTATTTGGATGATTATATGTATCTTTTGCTTGGTTTTTATTCAAAAGTTCCTTTCCTCTCTTTCCTTTCACACTGTAACCTGCAGGAATGTACTCTATATTTTCAGGACGCATTTAAAAACCCGGGGACTGAGAGGAAGTGCTCTAAACGCTTAGACTAGAGTAAGTGGAAAAGGTAACACTTCAGGATAGAGTTATAAGCAGGGATGAATACAGGAGTTATTTGGCATTTGGAAGTTATTTAGCTTATTTTTATATTCTTAATATAGTAGATCAGCCTGAGAACCCTTTAACTGTAAAACAACTTCCACTGAATCCTTCTGAACATAATCCAACTTTTCAATTACGAGGCTCATTATTTAAATGGGTTCAAGGATTTTTTTTTTTTCTGGCTATTTAATGGAACCGAAGAACATTTGATTCCTAAATTGCACAGAACTCATTATTTGACTATATTTATGAGCTCAAGTCTCTCTGAAGTCTCCCAATGAAATCAAATTCACCAGACAAAAAGTTACCTTTGATAATAATAGGATGTGATTTATGCAAATAAAAAAAACAAAAACAAACAAATAAATAAATGAATAAATAAAGAACAACAACAATAATAAATAATAATAATAATAATAAACCCAATGAAATCAAATTCACCAGACAAAAAGTTACCTATAAAAACACAAAAATATACCCTTGATAATAATAGGATGTGATTTATCCAAACAAAATAAAATAAATGAATAAATAAATAAATAAATAGGTAGACAGATAACTAGATAAATAATAATACCAATAATAATAATAATAATAATAATAATTAAAACCCAATGAAATCAAATTCACCAGACAAAAAGTTAATTATAAAAACACAAAAATACATATAATGCCTTTGATAATAATAGGATTTGATTTATGCAATAAATAAATACCTAAATACCTAACTAAATAAACAGATAAATAATAATAATAATAATAATAATAATAATAATAATAATAATAATAATAATAATAATAATAAAATTAAATTCACCAGTCAAAAGTTACCCATAAAAACACAAAAATACATACAATATATTTGATAATAATATGTGATTTAGGCAATAAAATAAAACAAAATAAATTAAAATAAATAAATGAATAAATATATAAATGGATGCAAAGATTTTTTCTGGCTATTTACTGAAACTAAACTGTACAGAACTCATATTATTATTATTATTATTATTATTATTATTAATAATAATAATAATAATAATAATAATGACCCATGGCAATGCTATTCGGACCGAGTTTGACCAGGTTTTCGGGGTGGACCACACTTTGTGTACTGTTCTTGTAGGTAATAACGTAATAAGTACTTTTCCTAGGAGCAAGCATGTTAATTAATGATTATTAAAGTGACGGTGGCATTTTGTACTTATTGTAATAATTTGCCTTTCAATCCACTGTCTGAAAATATAAAGCAATAAAATGACAAAAGTGGCTGCTTTTAATTACATGTATTCAGTACAAAGCTGTTTGCTGCACGAACGCCACAATACTGCGTAATTACTGTATGTCAGAGGACAGGACGCTACCAAGACAACCTGGCTTACATTAAATATTCCTCAGAGAGTTTACATATGAAAGAAAACAACACCAAATATGGATGTACAAATGCTTTCTATACAGCAAATTAGTGATATTTTATTAAGGAAAAACACACAAAACAACCCCAACCCCCCTGAATCTTGATAAGTGTCATTGGTTTGTCTTTACCAATACTACATCCTGAAGCAGGTTGTCATCTGTAATATTCATCTATATCACCTCCTGGTGGAGCATTTACTTAATTTCCTTCACATAAGAGCATCATATAAAACATTTCGTAACTGAAAAGGAGGTATATGTTTGCTCTAATCTGTAATAATTCTATAATTTCACTTATTTAAGATGTACAGACTTGCACACAAACGTTCAAGAAGGTTTCAAATTAGAAAGAAGAGCTCGTCTGCTGCCTTAACAATGTGAACACTTGAAGATAAGCTTTGCTTCAACTCATGAGTGGTCAAGTCAAAGGATTAAGTTTAAGTTTAAATGTTCAACAACTTGAGTTCGGTATCCAAAACCTGTCGTCACAATTGGAGTTAATGAGTATTAAGAAAAAAGTTCAGGTAACATTACTGTTTTAGAGTTCTCAAACTATTAAATTTTCATTTCTATCGCTCTTCTGAAGCTCTCGCAGCCTCACGAATGTATCGGGAGTTAAAGTGATAATTACGATTAGAGTAAAGTGGAAAACGCTTCAGAAGTGACCGAGAGCAAGGCTGGACGACATTAACGACGACATAGCCGCGAACAGAATGATGTCAAGAGGCTATCGAAGGCTATCTACTACATTTTATAATAATATCTAGTGAGTATCTCTATAATAGGATGTTATACAGTCTAAGAGCTTGCTTTGAGTGGTTTTAGATGTCACTTTATTCAACTTTATTGATGCTGTAGGTGTGCTTCCTATCAGTGCGTGCTATATCATTTATCATCAATAAATAAATAAATAAATAAACAAGCAAACAAACAAACAAATCAATAAATCTAACTAAAGCACATGCACAAAAGGCACACAAGAAATCTGAAAATAGGTGAGAAACAAGATCAATGCATACTATCCAATCCATTCTTTTTCCATTCTTTTATTTATTTATTTATTTATTTATTATTATTATTATTATTATAGCTTCTTTATTTTATTTTATTATTAATATTTAGTTTATTTTATTAGTGTTATTTAATTCAATTTATTATTATTATTATTATTATTATTATTATTATTATTATTATTATTATGAATGAGCAATTCTGATTTATTTATTATTACTATTACTATGAATCACCACCAGTCATTCATTTCAATCTCTCCGTCAGACGATCATTTGCTTCCTGTAATTAAAGAGAGACTGTAGAAGGTGTCTGTGCCTGATGAAATGATTTTGACACATCCTGCTGCAGAGCACTGGATTTTTACAGCCTTCTATTTCTGTTGTATAATACACTTCCACTTACAGACTGAAGGCTCAGGGGATCATAATCCAACTTAGTGTTTGAAAACTGAGAAAGTCGGGCTGCTATAAAAAGGAAGCGTTAAATGGATGGTTGTGCCTCATTTGAAACACTTCAGTGCTTCGCTCTCCTCCCTCTCCGACTATCAAACTCCGCAGAAAGACGCAGCGTTTGAGTGACAGAGAGGGATGTGAGAGAAGACGGAGGAAGGGGCGGAGAGATACAGACAGATAGAAGAAGCAAGGTTAGTATTTTGGAACGAGAGCGAAAGAGAAAGAGAGAGAGAGAGAGAGAGAGAGAGAGAGACAGGAGTGAGAAATGAGTGACAGAAACAGAATTGCAAAGACAGTCTTTTAAAAAGAGACATTTCTTGTATGAAAAAAGGGAGCACTTACTAAGGTTACAGTCTATCCCGATACAATCTGGTGGAGAGAAAGAGTGAGATGGTGAGATATAAAAAAAATAAAAAAATAAAAAAAATAAAACAGAGGTTGCAAAATCATAATTAAAAAAAGACATCCTTCAAGGTTTAATCTGCAGACGAGCAAACAGCATTGCATGAAGCACACCATCCGGGGACAAGCCGAGAGTCAACCCTGCCCCTTTCACACAGCTCCACACCCACGGACACGGGAGCTCAGAAAGTCCACTTTATCCTCGCCACGTGACGTTCTGCTTGTGACACCTGGACATGTGCACATCAACCTTCTCATAAGCGAATACACGGCGAGTCCCCAGGTTTATTGGTTTTGTTTCATTTGGCAAACCTACTATATAGCTGTACAGTACGTAGGTATACAATAACTGAGCAATGAGACTCATTTATCAAGCTGAATATGAAAAAATGTATTTGTAAAAGTTCAGAAGTTCAAAAGTGGTGTCTGTTCAGAAAAACGTGAGTTTGTGTAAATTTCCATTTAATCTGGAACCTCGGCATACGAATTTAATTGGCTCTGGAGGCGAGTTCTTAAGGTGAAAATCTGTAATGTGAAACAAATTTTCCCATAAGAAATAGTGTTAATGCAGATAATCCGTTCCAGCCGCCCAAAAATATGACCAATACGAAGCGTATGCAAACTGTACAGCTGCTTACAAAGAACTGACCCAAGCCAAGCATTCCATGTCAAGGCTCCTCACAGGAAGTCGTGCCACCAAGCTTGGGCTAAAAATAGAACAGACCACCCACGACACCAATCTGTCGCCAAAAAAACACAAGAAAAATCATCTAGCTTTCAAACGCGTGCCAAAGGAAACGTTGGCATCGTGGGTTGACGAAACAGCTTTCAGTGACTGAAAAAAATTTGTTAAATTTGTAAACTTGCTTCGCTTTCCTTTCCACTGACGCTAACAAGTTTTAATCGGCTCTCGGATGTATGCGCAACTTAGCCGGCGTTCGGTTCAAGCTGAAAATGCTTCGTATGCCGATACAAATTTCTTGCAAAATTTCAATTCTTAAGGCAAAAATTCGTAAGGGAGCGCATTCATATGCCGAGGTTCCACTGTAAGCACAATCACTAAAGTGAACTCATTTTTATTCAATTTGGTCATTTCATAGTACTGACCTAAAAGTAAGCAAAAGAGATAACACTAATTATTCAATTAGGCAATCGGAATGGTGCTGTATAAAAGGAGGAGGAGTTAATGTGTGTTTGAGGTAACTGACACTCTGCAGTGGCTGAGCTGCATTACTGGAAAACTGAATATACGCTACCCGTATAATGTCCTTGTTTGGTTCCTGTTTGTCAGGATAGATAAATAGACAGACAGACAGACAGACAGATAGACAGACAGACAGACAGATAGATAGATAGATAGATAGATAGATAGATAGATAGATAGATAGATAGATAGATAGATAGATAGATAGATAGATAGATAGATAGAGGTTTTTGTCCAGTATGGCCTAGAAAAGATTGATAAATGAAGCCTAGTCCATAAGGGACCATCGCTGACCAAACAGGATTCAGGTGGTGGCTCATTCTCAGCACAGCGGTTACACTGATGAGTGTGTAGCAGTGAGGTGTACTTGCCACAGTGTGGTGTATTACACACTCCTTAAAAAAAGAGAACATTACCCTATTTCTTTTTGTGTAGGATTGAGGTTCAAAATCAGTGTCTACTCCTTCATCATCGATGGCCTTCAACTAAAACCACTGGATATTTACAAGAAACGCTGTCTGGAGAGGGCAAAAGTCATTATTAAAGACACCTCTCACCCAAATCATGGACTATTTACCCTCCTCCCATAAGGAAGGTGCTACTGGTGCCTCAGACTGAGGAATAGCTTCTTCCCTCACCCATGTACATAAATTTACAAACTCACCCTGTATATATATCACCCCATAGCTGTATATCTATTCTTAATTTATTGTAAATATACTACTATGTACTTCTGGTTAGATGCTAACTGCATTTCATTGGGTTAGGGTTAGGGTTAGGGTTAGTACATATACTTTACACAATGACAGTAATCTAATCTAATCTAATCTAATCTAATCTAATCTAATCTAATCTAATCTAATCTAATCTAATCTAATCTAATCTAATCTAATCTAATCTATTAGTGGACTGCTTAAAATAACTGCAATGCTTTTAATACACTCTTAGAACACATACTGCACTGGTCAATTTGATGCTGGCTGAAAATGTTCCACCAGCCAAATAATCTCGGGTCAGTCAGGGTCCTGTGATGGTCCGTTGTCACTGGTAGAGGGATTGAGACATTGTGTATTTAAAGTCAGTAATTGTACAACTATATGATAAGCTAAGCTGACATTATGACTGGAGATACTGTATTACTGCTAACTCAGCAGATGTGGGCAGTAGTGCTCTTCTTCTGAGAGGGTTAATGTACACTAGCTCAGGTGGACAGCAGAAGCTACTCGGCAAGACGACCGTCCTGTCCTTTCAGAGTCTCCTGGAGTGGGTGGAGCCAAACGGGAAGAAAGGGGCAGCCTGCACCAACAGCCAAATGCAGAGATCCTGGCTTAACCAATTCATCTGTTTTAGTTTCCTGCTTTGTGTTTTTGAGAGAATTCAGTAGCAAAAAGTCAGTCCATAAATACTGACCTCATCTTATTTTGAAGTTAGTCGTATAGATTGGTGTAAATAGTAGAAGCAATTTGGCTGTGGTGAGCTCTCCAGCTGTCAACCACTACAGAAGAGTGAGCACAGACAGCCAAGGACCAGCATCACTGACCTACACACACACACACACACACACACGACTCTCACTCTGTGTAAGATCCCTGCTATTCCAGCTAAAGTAGTGCACTGAATGTTAGACTTATAAATACAGTAAACAGGAGAAGTATTACATTAAAAACAACTAAATAATCTCTCTCTGTACATTTGTAGCATTTCTGAGATTACCGTGAACAACAATCTTGACACATTTTCCTGTACAGAGATGAGACCTGATGCCCTGAAACGGTCACAAGGAGGCTGAAAAGTTGAAAACATTTGAGATGAGCATTACATTTTAACCTTCTGACCAATCATGTCTCAAGTTAGGTGCAAGTGAGGATCTATAGCACAAGGTGCTGGTGAAAATAAATCTCGTTAATGTTGACATGCTGCATTAAATATTATTTATGGCCATTGTGATGTCCTAGTTCAAGTTTCTGTCTCTTCTACCTCCAAAGCCTTATCTCATCTTTATTACAGATAACAATAAATTTAGATAGGAAGCTAAGCTAGTTAGTCATTTCTAGCTAGGATTGGTAAGAGCTCATGATTTTTTAGGATACACCGATCAGGCATAACATTATGACCACCTGCCTAATATTATGTTGGTCCCCTTTTTGCTGCCAAAACAGCCCTGACCCGTCAAGGCATGGACTCCACTAGATCCCTGAAGGAGTGCTGTGGTATCTGGCACCAAGATGCCTCCATGGGCCTCACCTCACAACTTACAGGACTTAAAGGATACTTTTAATAGATACTGACCACTGGAGACTGGGAACACTCCACAAGAGCTGCAGTTTTGGAGATCCAGTTTTGGAAATCCTTACGCTTGTCCATTTTTCCTGCTTCTAACACATCAACTTTGAGGACAAAATGTTGACTTGCTGCCTAATATATCCCACCCACTAACAGGTGCCATGATGAGGAGATCATCAGTCTTATTCACTTCACCTGGCAGTGGTCATAATGTTATGCCTGATCAGTGTATAAAGAAAGAAAGCTTTGTTAAGGTATTGTTGAATTCAGTCAATAATTGTTTAAAATACGGCATAAAACAACACAACTCTGGTTCCATCCAACTTTCCAACACTGAAGCAATGCTTGTAAATAAAGTCTTTCTAAGAAATTATATAGTATTAATTAGCTCTCATGCAAAACAGAGGCATTTCTACATTTATCTGTCTAGTTCTTCCCTCTCAGAAACTAATGCTGTCTCTGAAAAGGACAGATTTCTACTGGTTTGAGCTTACTACACATTTCACATGTTTACTAACGCCCTAAAATCTGCCTTCAGATTTCCATTAAAATCAGTCAAGCAAACAGGGTGGTTTTTTTTCATATTAATTGGTAAAGGAAAAATGTGTCAAAATCTCGTCTGGCGTAATCCGTATATTTTATAGATGTGGCGTAAAAAAGGCTGGAGTAATGAAATTCTATATTTGTGAAGGCATTTTTGTATCTAATGTGACTTTACTCTTCCAGACCATCTTTCTCTTTTCCTAATCACTTTGTTATTGGGTAGAAAACAGTGGCAGGTCTGTATGAAATGGAGCATAAATCCTCTAATTTGGACATCTCAATTTCCAGCCCGAGGCTGAGCAATGCATGTCGTCTACATTTCAACCCCCTGCCACACGCCACAAATTCACACAAACGCTGGAGCTGCATCAAATATTTAAGATGTTTTCATGCTTTCCATTTTTGGCTTATTGAAGGCATATGCCATCTATTTTCCCCTGGGTCTGGGTAATTGGAATAAGAGCCTAACTGGGATACACTACATTGAATAAGATATTTATATGAGAGGTGTCAGGGCCAGAATGTTATTTATGTATGACTGGCATGTGCATTGAAATGTGATTAATTATACTGTGCATATATAGCGCCATGGCTATGAAGTCTGTGCTCTTGGGCGCGTCTCGCTAAACTTCCACACGCTTCCAATGACTGTGTACAAAGAAGCATGAAACAGACAGAGCACTGGGTAAATGTCCTAGGACAGCGGGGTTGGGGCAAAGGGGTAGGGGATGACGTCGAGGGGGTAGTTAAAATAACACCGCTAGATTTCGCAGTTCGTATCAGACGTATTATCCACTACGCTAAATCCTGTAAGTGAGCTGGTCTCCTGGCTGTCCGCTCCAGAACTGCAGACATGATAGCCATTGAAGGCTGCAGAGATGGAGTGAAAGCTATGCTGAGAAGAGAAGAGAAGAGAAGAGAAGAGAAGAGAAGAGAAGAGAAGAGAAGAGAAGAGAAGAGAAGAGAAGAGAAGAGAAGAGAAGAGAAGATGAATAAGGAAGAAAAAGAAGAAAAAGAAGAAAAAAGAAGGAAAGGGAGGAGAGAAGAGAAGAGAAGAGAAGAGAAGAGAAGAGAAGAGAAGAGAAGAGAAGAGAAGAGAAGAGAAGAGAAGAGAAGAGAAGATGAATAAGGAAGAAAAAGAAGAAAAAGAAGAAAAAAGAAGGAAAGGGAGGAGAGAAGAGAAGAGAAGAGAAGAGAAGAGAAGAGAAGAGAAGAGAAGAGAAGATGAATAAGGAAGAAAAAGAAGAAAAAAGAAGAAAAAAGAAAGAAAAGAGAAAAGAGAAGAGAAGATGAATAAGAAAGAAAAAGAAGAAAAAAGAAGGAAAGGGAGGAAAGGGAGGAGAGAAGAGAAGAGAAGAGAAGAGAAGAGAAGAGAAGAGAAGAGAAGAGAAGAGAAGAGAAGAGAAGAGAAGAGGAGGAATAAGGAAGAAAAAGAAGAAAAAAGAAGAAAAAAGAAGGAAAGGGAGGAGAGGAGAGGAATAAGGAAGAAAAAGAAGAAGAAAGAAGAAAAAAGAAGAAAAGGGAGAAGAGAAGAGAAGAGAAGAGAAGAGAAGAGAAGAGAAGAGAAGAGAAGAGAAGAGAAGATGAATAAGGATTTGGGGGAAGTACAGAACTCCATTTGATGAGGAACAGTGCCACCTGCTGACTCTACCCTCGACACTGTTAATACCGTTGGACATTGTCCAGAGGGCAGGCAATGCCAGGGTCAGAGGTCGAAGGTTACCTAAGTTGACGGTGAGTTTGACTTTTCCCCCGTCCAGCTCCAGGCGCAGGGTGTCGGCGGACTCTGAGGAGGTGGTGGCCATGAGCAGGCCGTAAGCCCTCTGGGACATGAAGCGCAGTGAGACGTCCTCGGCTTCCGTGTGCATGGCGCGAGGCATGAGCACCTTCAGAAACATGCTGCCATCGTAACTCAGCACTGTGGACTCTGCACAGGAGAAACACCAAACACCGACTTATTCCTTTTTCCTTTCGGATTATTCACAATTAATACACAGTGTGGGTGTAAACACGGTGGATTAGGTTTCTATAGCATCACTCCCATCCTGGTTTAATTCATTACAGGAGCAAGAAAAAGAGAGCCCTTATGCCGGATCCCAGACTAATACACAGAATGGTAGAAAATAAGGCTCTAGTATGATTACGAACACTCTGCAGCTACAGGCTACACAATCAGAACATTCTTCCATGACAGCATGTGGTAACAGTGTGAGCTGAACACACTTCGGTGGAGTTTCCTCTTTCCTGACATGCAGGTCGTGAATGAGAAACGCAGCATGGTGGATGATGTTGAGCTTTAATGCATCTCACTCACTGACCTAATCAGGGTCTAAAAACATGGTGGAAACAGAAGCGTATAATTTTCATAAGATTACCTGAAATACGCTTGGTGTGTGCGCGAACGCAAGAGAAATGGGACACGAGGGTGAGATTGTCACAGGTAGAAACAACCTGGCAGAAATGACAGCAAATTTCCTGTGTCAAATTTCCAGTCATTTCCTGTCTCGCTGTTATCAACATCCAGCCAGATCAGAACACTTTAAAGCCATTTTCTTCTGCTTGTTGTTGTTCGATGCATAATGACGCATCAACTGTATGAGGTTTTTTTTTGTGTGTCAGTGCATACGCAAGAATAGCATCTGATTAAAAAAAAACCAAAAAGGCTTCTCCCAAACCGAATGAATAATATCACATTAATAGATCATTAACACAATACAGGCTTTAAACCTTAGCAGTTCTGTCCAAGGAGCTCTGTGTTATCTGTTCATTCATTTTTATGCTAATTAAACGGATGAATTCCTATAAACACCTTTCCCACATTAATAAATCATTTGCATGCACATATCAATCCTAAATGTGATCACTGTAAGTGAGTCTGTCACAGCGACAGTTAATATCAATCCCCGATTTCTTTATGTCCTCAAAATGTCTGAAGAAATCAGATTAACCGACTTTAAAAAAAAAAAAAAAAAAACTTCTAAATTGATCTATTTAATTTCCAGCTAATTTATTTTTCATTCAGGCTAAATTTAAGTCGGCTACAACCTTATTCCATAACAACAGAACAGACATTTGATCCCACTAATTTAGGCATTTGGTCTCCATTAGTCAGCCATTACTGATGTGCGGTACTGATTGATATTCTGCTTACAGACAACAGATGGCAGAAGTGAGTTAGAAATCCCACAGCACTACCGGAACACAAACAAAGGGCAAAGTGAATTTGTGTCACCGTGAATAAGATTCCATTTCTGTAAGCTTTGTGGCTCATGTGGCATTACTCATTTCTGCTCAGATAACAAACAGTACAATGCAGTACAATGCTCCAAATCGCCTTTCTCTCTACCCTTCACCCTCGAGCCTTTCCACTCTCACCAGTTTCACAGTTGGGCCCCAGGTATCCGGTGCCGGTGCAGTCGCATATGTGGCGGTTCCACCCTTCGTGGCAGTGGCCGCCGTGGGAACAGGGCTCGGTGCTGCAGCGCCGGTGGGTCTCACGTGTACAGGAGACACTGACGCCTGCCGCGCTCTGCAGCTCGGCCAGACGCCGCAGGTCCTGGCTCCGACCGTCCACAAACATGTCCCGCATGCAGCCCACGAAGCCCAATCGCAGAGATGCTGTCCACACCTCGGGGGGTAGAGGAAGAGCTTTGCTTTCCTCAGGGAGACCGCCAAGGTACATCTCACCATCCAGGTCCAGGATCTCGCTGCCTTCGTTGGTGGAGAAGGGCATGCTGCGGCCGTTCACCGAGACGGAGCCTGGAGGAAGAAGTGAAGAGCAGAGGAGCATGGTGTGGTACAAATATTGAGGTATGTAATTATACAAAACTACTAGCATTCAACTGTGAAGTAGGAGCATAAGCAGGCGCTGTCCTGTCCTTTTACCACAGGCTTTTAAAAGCAAGTTGAAGTTGAAGTTTCATGACCTCTGATGGACTCACCATCATGTCTTCAACCAGTTAATCAGTTAATAATTTCCTGATCTCTGAATGTGGCTGGTGAAAATCTTCATTGCCCAAATCAGCATTGTATTTACGCTAGATGTTAATGATATCCTAAATTTAATACATGACTGTTAGTGACTGTGTGTTAGTCAGTGTTTGTATTGTGATAATACGGATCTTCTAAATTCAGTCACAGATTAAAAACTAAATAAAATTTAACACCAGCCAACAAAAAATGGTCTAAAATCCAAGATCCTGGGAGTTTAATCTTTTAATGCATTTAATTAATATAAAGCAATTTCAGACAATCTTTTAAGGACCCATGGACAACCTTTACATTTCCACTGTACGGTGATTTGGGGTTCCTTAATTTAATTTAGGTTTGGATTGCTAGGCTAGGCCTTGAATAACAAGCATTAAAAACCACAAACTATACTGTCATTATTAAAATGCTGGATTAATATTAGCATATAAAGGTTCAGCTTTGACTGAAGGTCTTAACATAGCCTCATCAGTGTCAATCAATAGACACGCTAATTGAATAAATAATAGAGCACATCAGCTTAATAAGCATTAATAAGAACAATAACGGTGTGTCCCTATCATCTCCTATTTATAAACGATTCTCCTAGCAGGAGTGACATATAAAACTGCACAATCGATCCACAGAGCGGAAGGAATTTGGCGGTGTGAAAACAAAGCTGGAATTGATCCTGGATGCATACTCAAGTATTCAGGCTCTATGGACACCATTAAACACGGACTCCTCTTACAAATGTGTTTCAATCCGGTGCCTGGATATTTTTCCAAAAAGCTCATTTTCATGGTGTTTAAAAATTTAAAAAATTTCCTCATCCGATTGATAATAACTGGGCCACAGAAACGGAGAAGCTGTACCTTTAAAGGCTCTGACAGCTGTTTCTTTAAGTGTCTGAGACTTTTTGCCAGTATCTATAACATCAGACAGTATTCAGGAGAACACTTAATCTGACTGCACCGTTTTGTTATTGATTGCTTTATATAATACGTCCTCACTTGAGTTTAAATTTGTGACTTTTAGCTGCAGACTAGACCAATCGAGAACTTACCAGAACCATCATTAGTTGCACTACAGTCTTATTAAGCCTCCCAGGTTCATCGAGTACTTTTCATAATTGTGCCTTTAGGTGCATGCTCTTTTATTTCGATCTGAATAAAAGCGTCTGCTGAATGACGAAATGTGAAAATGTAATATAAATGCACTATATACAATATACATCTGACTGTTCGTGGGTGGATCGTCTGAGGCTATGACTAGAGAAAGAGAGACATTAGAAATGGATTAATCTGTGGATAATTAATGCATTTTCACTTTTTTGCCATTTAGAGTTTGATAAGTTTGGTCAAAGTGGGAGGTTTTGTATGTGACCATAGAGAAACGCCAGGACGGTTTCAGTCCAAGCAGAACAAACAAAAGTCATTATTAGGTGATCATGACTGTGACCACACATGGACAGACTATTCATAATTACTTATATGTACTGCTTGTCCACTGGCCAATCAGGTGATTTTAGAACCTCAGTAACATACACAACCTTTCACTGTACTTCTTTTGTTCCAGGACAGTTTCCTTCAGAACTAGTGAAGATTCCTGTTTGCATGGTTCCTTGCCAAGTACCAACAGAAAAGCTGTCATCTCATGACAATGACCATGACCCCACACAGCTTGCCTATAAAAGTTCCTGTAATGCTGGTCATCTGGACACTCTCGGCCAAGACACTGCATTCAGAACTAGTGGCAGTTTTTTGCTTTGCTTGTTTCCTTGCCAGATATGAAAGAAGAGTTATCAGCTTGTAACCATGATCGAGGCCAACTTCGGCTGCCTATAAAGGGCCCTACAATGTCCCGTCAATAACCTGGCCATTCTCATCAACATGAGTAGCCCGGCTGGCAGTGCAGGTGTATAACCATGTGCATAACCCTCTGTTCTTCTTCTCTCCTTCCAGACCACCAGGGCAGCTGGCTACTAGTGGAGACCATACACTAAGCTCATCACATTATAATGCACCTGGAATACTAAATGAAACAAACAGCACCCATACAGTAAATAGTGCCAATGGCATTATTATACCTTTTATTATTTTGTTGTTATTCCTTTACTGAGATGAAGAATTGCTGTTAGTCTACTGAGGATAAAATCACTCGTGCTCAAACTGATAATGTGAATAAAAATGTTCTCAAGATCTTCTGTTGGTGAATCACCCGAAACCACAGAGCCAAAGGGTTACAGTGAAGCACCAGTCAGTCTGTAAAATACGCCAAATGGAGATCCATTTGTCCACTATGCATATATGTGCATATATGCACCAATGCTTCCCCGGAGTTATCCATACCATAATAGAAAAGGGCATTTAATAGAAAAGGGCCTATAGACCTGTGTTTATGTATGCATGAACAACCCCTTCCTTTAACCTACGGGTTAAACAGGGGAAGCTTCTTATGGCGCTCCCCAAAGCATAAACAGTTGGCCAACCAGCTGGCCATCACTTTCACATAATGTATGAAATCCCTTCCTGGACACAGAGCTAGACTGGGAACATTTCCATCTGCAAGAGTAGACAAGTTTGATTGGTATTTAAAAATATCATGGCATTCGTATCTTTGGCAGGAACACTGGGTTCGGTCACAGTGTGACTTGTTTCAACTCTGGTCCCCAGTACAGATACTGCACATGACTGAGTAGAAATTTAATTCACAGATTCATCTGCCCATAGCGATGGCCAGCAAAAGAAAAAAAAAAAAAAAGAGAGCATATGGCAAGTCCATATTCCACTGTGGGATCACTGTTTTGAGTAAAACACAGATACATTTCCACACCTTAATGAAAAGATTTGACTAGTTTATGTGCATCCAGTGACAAATTAACCATCTGTCCCATGTGTACTTTTAGGCTAGACCCAGGCAGAGATATTTCTAACTCCAAAATACTGTTCATGATCTTTATGCCAAGTGTATTGCTCATTGTGAGAAGACCTTCCACATGCCTGCAAACAACTAGAGCATAAAGGTTTTTGATTCTTGGCAAACTGGCCAGTATAATGGGGCCTTTAATGTGTTTCAGGGGACACTCACGCACCTGGTGCCATGAATAAACCAAAAGAAAAGGGTACATCACTCCCCTAATGTGAAAGCAGAACATTTCCTATAGACCACGACAATGGAAATGTGGAAATGCATATTTCAGATCTATGGTCACAACCAGTTTATTCACTGTTCACTGGAATCACATCTGATATGCATAAGGACAGAATGGGATTTGGATTACAGGCTTTTTAGTTTCAGTAAAAGGTGGATTCTGGCCCATATCTTAAAGAGAACCTGGTAATGGACTTACATCCAGTGGAACCTCGGCATACGAATGCCCTCGCTTATGAATTTTTGCCTTAAGAATTGAAATTTGCATCAGCATATGAAGCATTTTCTGCATACACAAGAACTGAACTTGATAATCCAAGCGAAGCCAACCAAAGTGAGTTTATGAATTTTATCATTTGTCAGTGAAAGCTGTTTGGAAAGAATCAACCCACAATACCAACGTTGCCTTCTTGTGTTTTTGCTAGGTGTTTTTTCAGGTGTTTTTTTGTTGACAGATTGGTGGCGTGGGTGGTCTGTTCTATTTTTAGCCTAAGCTTGGTGGCACGACTTCCAGTGAGGACCCTTGACATGGAATGTTTGGCTTGGGTCAGTTCTTTGTAAGCAGCCATATGCTTCATATTGGGAATATTGGTCATATTTTTGGGTGGCTGGAACGGATTATCTGCATTTACATTATTTCTTATGGGAAAATTCATTTCGCAATACAAATTTTCACCTTAAGAATTCGAATGCCGAGGTTCCACTATATCTCTATATCCTTTTCTGCTGTAGTGACTATATAAATGCAGTCAATATAGACAGCTGGTAAGGGTCACATGCCTCAGTGGTCAACAATGCACTGCATTATGTGATAGTACATTCGATTAAATGTCCCCTGGACAGCTGGTCACACTCTGATCTAACGCTAACCATTTTTATTGGTCTGGGCTGTGTGGTGATCCAGCCACTGTTATGGATTCTAAAACCCAATTTTGTAAAAATATTGTAGTGGCAAGATAATTTCTGTGAACAAATCAGTACTGGACACTGTCCTGCACATCTACAGTACGTTCAATCTGAGTGGGAATGATCCATTGTTTCAGTACGTACAACAGTAGTGTTGGCTACATGATCAGGCTGCACATTTGAGCCTAAACAATTCATTTAACCGAACCTATTAAATTAACCCAAATCACTGAACAGACTCAAGTAAAGATTATGGACTTGTTAGGGTAATAAGATCAGTTCCTCTGAGCCTGCAGCACCCATTCTGGCCAACTCCACGCCAACTCAACTCAACAATAGGCCACATGTCTTGTTTGGTGATGCAGTCAACTATGGCAGAAATGAGGGTAAGTCAAATATTGCAATTACCGTCATCCACAGCATGCATCGGTGCTCTCTATCTGCAAGTGCAGATTTAACAACAGCAATAACAAGATTAGCAAAAATCCAAGGATTAGGGTGCTATACTCAGCTTCTTGAATCCGCTTCCTCTACTCATTTTTCGACAAGACGAGAATGGGAAATGGCATGAGAATGCTGTAGCGAGGACGTTTTATAGACTAGGTATGTGGGGGTCACAGTTACAAGGTAATGGGCCACCTAATGCAATTGAAGCAAACAAGAATACAATACCAGCTTCTATGAAAATTGCCCTGCTGAGCAAGAATCAGAACTATATTTGAACCAGGGTATTCCAGAAATCTGAATAAACGTGAATAATAATCATTTCAGCCAGAATTATGTAGTCATACTACAACCGACATTGTTCAGTTAATTAAAGAGCTGCAGCTCACGGTCTCTTCACCCAGTGTCGTGTCTTACCTTTGCGTCCCTCTCGCTGGAAGTCCACATGACACCACTCTCCGTCATTCACCTTCTTATTGCTGGCCTTTAACTTAATGCTGCCTGAGCCCATGTCCATTAGGAGGTACAGAAAGCCGTCCAGCAGTTCCATGGCAAAAAAGTCAACCCTAGGTCGGTGCTCACGTGAACCCTGCATGTTCCCGTGGCTGAACAGCAGCAGGCCGTTGGGCTCTGTGGTGCGGAAGTCAAAGGAGATTGATCCGGTTTTCTTGCTGCTCCAGTGATTGAGGCTGACGTAGGCGGCTGATGTATCGAAGCTGATAGGATCAAGGGCAGCCACGTCCTCACAGCGGAAGGTCAGTTCACCGTGTAAGGCCACTTTGGGGTCTCGCAATTCAGCCAGCCGAGAGAGCTCCAGCCTAAACTCGTTATTGGTATAGACCACCTGGAGGAGAAAGAAGGGGTCAGAACAAGAGTTCCTATTTTCAGTCCATGTGCATCCACACTGACAGGATGTTGAAATTTAGCAGCATGCTGCCCAATGTTAAAGACAAATTTTGGCTGATAGGTGCCTGAGGGGCCAGTGTTCACACTCGGTAAATACTCGGTTCCTCCTTAAGTGCCCACACGCATGAGTAAATTACATAGACATAACGGCTACATCTGCACAAGAATACAAAGCAGGATTTCCTCCCCGGCGATGGCTACTTTTTTATTGTCATTGAACGCCTTGTAGTTTCTTCAATAAAAGAACCCTGGCGATGAATATGAAGGAGCTAGCTGAGCTACATCCAGGCATATCACAGGCTCAGTGTTTTTCTTGCTTATAATGTGTTGTGAACTGTAATGTGGGGTGAGCAACAGTCAAACATTTTATATTACAATATTAAATTCTGATGGTAATGAAGTATATCATGGTGTACATGTTATTATGCGAAAGCAATCTAAATATAAAAACATTTGCTGAATTTAAGATTGCAATCAAGTTAATAGACAGATGTTAGTGATTCTCGGGGACTGAATAAAATAAACCAAAATAAAAGACGGCCTATATTAATGTCATAAAAAATATAAGACCAGGTTTTGATTCAGAAATGCTTGAAAATTTCCAAAGAGCACACACACATTTAGCCATATGTGGCATGAGCTGTGAAAATCACGACTCAACAACAGCAGCTATGTCTTATCTCGTGTAACTTGTTTGTAATTGGGAAGATGCCGGTACAACATCATTTTGAATCACTTCGCTAGCTGACTGTAAGCCAGCCATATGGTTTCAGCTAATAGGCAAGCTAAAAAATTACGCTGAATCTTCTTGTCTCACATGGGAAGAGTGTGGAAACGAAATAAATGCGTAGTATGTAGAAGGATGGCTGAACGTAGCAGATGATCAAAAAAATACGATGTTCTACTAGCATGTTCTCAGTTAGCGAACAAATTCGGTGTGACGTCACTGAGATGCGCAGAGTGCATGCTGTAAATGTCAAATGCCACAAATATACAAAGAGACATCAAAATATTTTAAAAGCTAGAAAGTGTTCTTTCAATCTAGCCTGATAACTCGCACATTATCCTGCAATATGTTTGTTTTTCATGCTTTCATGCATACGGGCAAGTGAGTAAAAGTGTTTGCGTTGTGTGGGTGGATTTATTTATTTATTTGTTTGTTTCATTTTATTTTATTTTGACTGTTGTGTCAACTAATCATGTAAGGATTTGAGACTGCTAGAAACTTTTAGACATTTTTAGAATATTCATATAAAAAATAAATAAACACACAAAAAATAAAAAAAATAAAAAAAGTAAATAGATATAGATTTATAAATAAATAAATAAATAAATAAATATTAAAAAAATAATAACAATTAAAAATAATAATAAAAAAAAGTTCTTGCCATTAAATAAACAAACTAGGATGTAAGAATATGAAATAATCCTAGGTCCACCTTTAAGATTATCCCCTTCATGTTGGCCCTGGTCTAGCGGTGTGCTACTGTAGCAGTGACCTCAGTAAGGTTTCTCTCAGGTGAGTGTGTGTGTCTTTGGCCAGGTGAGAGTACAGCCGCAGCCTGCCACAGAATAACATGCTTTTCATTTTCACACCAGCCTCTGTTCTAAGATGAAGACTGACGTTTTGTTGCAGGGTGTGAACTTGAGTGTCTCTGAAAATAACACAAGCCAGCCACATTACCTGTCAGTGCCCGTGACAGAAGAATAAAAGCAGAGGTAGGAGCCAAATAAAAGGTGCCAGCTCAAGGAGAGAGAACATGAGAAAATGCAATTACGAGTGGTGCCTCCACAAAGCCCCGGCAACTCGTCTGTGTCTTAAAAGGCATGTTAAAGCTGCCAATCCCAAATGGACACAGCCTAAACCAATCAACCGGACTGTGTTAGAGGCTTAAAGTAAGAACAAACACAAACACCTTTCGAGAATGATTGGCACCTTTCAAAAACCTTGGGATGTTGGAATACTGATGTTGTAAATTTCTCCCAAAAACTCTGGTTGTCTCTGTCACGAGGTTATGATGGATCAAGATAATGAACATCTAAATCAACAATAAAAAAAACAGAGGAAGAAATTTTCTGGATTTGAACTTTATTCCTAAGAAAATTGGAGTAAAAATATCCTGTCTCTAGTGTGTTAGATGTTACAGTGCTGTTCATTTCTTCAGAGAAACCTTCACCAACTATTAGTCAATCGATTAATTTAATTAATCGTTTCAAACTGTAGTGAAAACATTTCTAAATCAATGAATGAATTAATAAATGCATGCTCCTCTCAGAGCCTGGACTGGTTCAGAGCTTTCAGAGCTAATGTTTAAAGTTGATGTTGTGTGCTTTTTGTTGTTCTAGTTCTGGCTCTGGCTGCGCCGTGTCACTGGGGTGCTACCTGAGTGTGTTTTTGTCTAGCTCATGTTTTCACTGTTAATCAAGGACTAACATTATTGTCGTATAACCGCACGTCTCAGGCGGAAGGTTTAATGTGTTTGTTCTAATATGGTATTTTTTCCATATTATGGTGAATTGCTCATTCACAGGAACTGAAAGCAGAAAGTTCTTTCGACTGATCCCTGTCCGGGGTCGCCATGGCGGATCATCTGGTCCACATATTTGATTTAACATAGGTTTTTCGCCAGATACTTTTTAACCACAAAAGCTCATCTAGCAGAAGCTCTGGGATGCACGTCCGCGGCACTACATACTACACAATCATGTCGGAAGGTCTACTACAGACCCAGTGTTTACTATTATGTTAATTATAATTAGTATTATATTACTAATATTATTATTACTATTAGCTTAGTTTGACTTATTTGCACTTCCTTGGTCTTGGGGTGAGTAAATTATTTGTAAATTTTTGTTCTGGAAGTGAATGTGGTGAAGGAAAGACTTTCAAGACCATTCACACTTTCTAGTTAAAAATGATAAGCTGTGTTAGTCAGAGAGACAGAAGGAGAGATTAGTGAGGGAAAGAATTGAACTCATTAAATGATAAATTAAACATTGTAATTGCTGGCACATAGCTGTGTTATAAGTGGAGTAACGCACTCCAGACCATTTAATTATAAGAAATGAATAACTACTACTATCTGTCATGTGTAATTCCTGACCTAATGTGGCCTGCCTGTGTGTGTGTTGACCTCATGCTACAAACTGGGACTGTGATTATTGGATTTCCTTTAATAAAACACATGTTTAGTGACGCCCTGCTGCCAATCACTGCGTGCTACTGCCATATCTTTAAACGCGAAATATCACTCATTGTTCCTTATTTTTTAGTTCTTTTTTTTTTAACAAGTCACTCCTCACTTGTATTTTTAATTTTTTTCAAGCAAAATAAAAACATATTAATGTCTTTATCTGTGCTGAAGCTGTGTGTATATGGCCGGGTGTAAACAGGGCTATAGTATGAGACTTTATGGCTGAGTGCTTAGGATAGAGGAGTGATTAATACAGCCTGGGGGTCAACGAGACAGAGACGAAGAGCTCAGCCCAGTCAAACTGGAATCTCCAGAGGAAATCAATTTTTAATTTGGCTGTCAGGAAAGTAAAGCTGAAACTTCAACGGTATGGACATGACATAAATAAGGGACACGCTTGGGAGCGGATAAATAGTGCTCGGAATGAAGGAAAATGGGAAAAGGGCAGATAAAGGAACCGGGGAGGTGAGGACGGATGGGAGGTGAAATACTAAGCTTATCAGTGTAAGCTGGTCGAGTATTATCCTTTATGGCCTGGAGTTTAGACACTTTCCAAATCGCTGTCTTTCTCACATATGCTTCCTCGACTCACTCTTCCGTAATGAGGCCCGGACCAGCTGGCTAAGTTTCAGGGCCAAAGTTAAAAGAGGAGCAAGCTGTTTAAATGAGGCCAGATTTATCCACACATTTAGTACTGTTAAAGTAGGCCTGAGTGATGTGTGTGTGTGTGTGTGTCTCTCTCTCTCTCTCTCTCTCTCTCTCTCCCCCCCTCTCCATAAATATAAATATCACTTCACCCACATATTTGACTTATATGGTATTACATTGGTATTAAATGGGAAAAGGTTATACAATAAACAAAAAAAAAAAAGGAATCAGATTCTTTAAAATAAATAAATAAAATTAGTATGAAAGTCAAATTCACATACACATAATAATAATAATAATAATAATAATAATAATAATAAAGTTATATAAGATAAAAATAATATTTAATAATAATGAAATAATGTCAAATAATATGTTTAATAATTAATAATTTAAAAACATTTAAACTTCCTGGTTATATTTATGTGTGTTTTGTTATGTACTAATCTTGGATTAATATCTTGGATTAAGGTATTTCTTTGTTATAGATTTATTATTTTAACAATTGTATTACTATATTACATTATTAAAATATTTATATTATTTTATTACAGTGTAATTACATTGTTACAGTATGGTGATATTATTACTGTCTTGTCAATGTTGCAGCCACTCCACTGCAGGTTTGCTGATTGACACTCTGTACTCACGTCTTTCAGGCAGCCCATGAAGTTGTTGCTGACCGGAGAGCCGGGTAGGTCGGCTGTGTTTGGGCTGCCTCCCACATAGAAGAAGTCATCTGAGCCCAGCATGGTGTAGTCCTCCTGGGTGTAGCCTGTGGTCGTCAGTAAGCCATCCACAGATATAGTGACCTGAGGGTGCAGGAAAGGTCAGAGCGGTTAGAGAGAGAGAGAGAGAGAGAGAGAGAGAGAGAGAGAGAGAGAGAGAGAGAGAGAGAGAGAGAGAGACAGAGATAAATACAGATATAGAGAGAAATAGTGAGACAGAGAAAAATAGAGGCAAAGAGATAGAGATGGAGATAGAGAGAAATAGATGGAGAAAGAAGTGGACAAAGAAAAGCATAAAGAAGTCCAAGATGAAGAGAGACCATGACAGAGAGAAAAAGAATAGTGACAATGATTTAAGGGAGATAGATAAAAAAATGGGTGAGAGAGAGAGAGAAATAGAAGGATGGGTGAAAAAAACAGAGACAGAGATAAATAGTAAGAGAAATACAGAGACAGCTATAAAGAGGAAACAGTGACAAGGAGTAAAGGTGGAGAGAAAAGACAGAGAAAGAGAAACAAAAAAAGGTAAAAAAAAACATAAAAAAACAATGAGAGAAAGGAAATAGTTATAGAGAATTACGATGAGAGAGAGAGAGAATTTGAGAAACAGAGAGAGAGAGAGAGAGAGAGAGAGAGAGAGACAGAGAGAGAGAGAGAGAGAGAGAGAGTGAGAGAGCGAGAGAAAGAGTGAGAGAGAGAATTTGAGAAACAGAGAGAGAGAGAGAATTTGAGGAACAGAGAGAGAGAGAGAGAGAGAGAGAGAGAGAGAGCGAGAGAGAGAATTTGAGGAACAGAGAGAGAGGGAGAGAGAGAGAGAGAGCGAGAGAGAGAGAATTTGAGGAACAGAGAGAGAGAGAGAGAGAGAGAGAGAGAGAGAGAGAGAGAATTTGAGGAACAGAGAGAGTGAGAGAGAGAGAGCGAGAGAGAGAATTTGAGGAACAGAGAGAGAGAGAGAGAGAGAGAGAGAGAGAGAGAGAGAGAGCGAGAGAGAGCGAGAGAGAGAATTTGAGGAACAGAGAGAGAGGGAGAGAGAGAGAGAGAGCGAGAGAGAGAGAGAATTTGAGGAACAGAGAGAGAGAGAGAGAGAGAGAGAGAGAGAGAGAATTTGAGGAACAGAGAGAGTGAGAGAGAGAGAGAGAGAAAGAGAGAGAGAGAGAGAGAGAGAGAGAGAGAGAGAGAGAGCGAGAGAGAGAATTTGAGGAACAGAGAGAGAGAGAGAGAGAGAGAGAGAGAGAGAATTTGAGGAACAGAGAGAGAGAGAGAGAGAGAGAGAGAGAGAATTTGAGGAACAGAGAGAGAGAGAGAGAATTTGAGGAACAGAGAGAAACAGAAAGATGTTGGAGAGAAGAAAAAAATGGATAAAAAAATATAGTTGAAAGAGACAAAATGAGAGAGAAAGAAAGAGGGGAAACAGAATCATGGAGTGAAATGGAAATAGAGAGAGAAACAGAGACATGGCAAAACGGAAAGATGCAAAAATGAATCAAGAAATGAAACAAGAAATATAATAGAATGAGCAAGACGGAGAGAAACAAACAGCCGGGAAGGAGAGAAGCAGTGAAAGGAAGAAAAAAAAAGAGTAATACAGAGAGGCATGGGGGATAGAAATAGAGGAAAAAGAAAGAGGCGAGAGAGAGAGAGAGAGAGAGAGAGAGAGAGATGCAAGGAGGACAAATGGATATATATAGAGGTATGAAGACATGGAGGACAAGAGAGATAGAAAATAAATATAAAGGAAGGATTATTGACAGAGAGAGAATGAGAAGGGGAAAAAAAGAAAGGATGAGGTATAGAGAGAAAAAAAGAGAAATGTTGAAAAGTAGCACATTTCCTGTTTCCCTTTTGCCTTATTTCATATCAGTGGGAATGAGTGTAAATGTCCGATGTCGCTGTGTTATTGTGCACGAAGGTGGGTTAATGTGTGTGTGTGTGTGTGTGTGTGAGTGTGTGTGTGTGAGTGTGTGTGTGAGTGTGAGTGTGTGTGTGTGTGTGTGTGTGAGTCGTGTTCATTAGTTTAGGAGGAGAGGTGGGTGGAAAAGATCTCTATAAATATACAGTATGTTGAGTGATTCAGCAAGTGGTAGAAGGGAGTCAGCAAATTGGTTTTTAGTGTAGAACCAGATGATGTATTTGTGTTAGTGTTGGTCTGTTAGGATCTTTTCCCATTTTAGTTGCAGCCATTTTGGCAGAAAACATTCTGAACAAAAATAGTTATAATAGAGCCATGCCGAGAGTCAGAGTGGTTAATTATAGTAGACACGCATGATGGGTAAGATGTTATGGACGTTTAGTTCCAGGATCGTTCTATCCGTGGATGGACAAAATGTTTTGCTAGAACTGAAAGTCTGTTTAATCCTGGAGGAGAGAATAAAACAATTTTAGAACTGTAAACCTGGATCTGAAATCCGGGCCAAAGACACTTATCACGCTCCTTTCCGTTGCTGGACATATTTGTAAATAACATGGTATGAGCTGATCGCTGTGCTAATTAGCTTACCTACACTAGCTTGTGACAGGCTAAGAGAGAACCACATCCAGATGGCATGAGTGACCTCCAAAAAGGACACACCACTGGGCCCGACATGCTGACACGACACAAATGCCACAAATTCATCACTGACTCACTCAGTCCTGAAAATAAAGCCCATAACACACACACGTGTCCAGAAGAGAAAAACGGCGTGCCGCAGGGACGAATCACAGCAATGTAAACAGCCGCGGTGAAGGAACTTGAGCTTAGCACCTCGCTCATGAGCTAACAGCAAGGGGTGGTGCAAAATAATTATACATACACACACACATCAGTGTGCAGTGCATAAAATCATATAGTTATAGGTCAAGAGCTTCAGTTCACATCAAACAGCAGAAACAGAGAAACCAGTAATTACTGGACTGGTTTAAGTATTTCTGAAACTGTCCATCAAAGGTGTCTAGGGTTGGGAAAGAATCAAAAACTAAATGCATCTAGTGAACGTCAGTTCTGTGAGTGAAAATGGAGCGAGAGGTCAGAAGAGAATGGGCAGAGAGCTACTCTTTACAACCGTGCTGAGCTGAAAAGCATCTCAGAATGAACAGCACGCTGAATCTTGAAGTGGAGGGGCTAAAACCACAGCACTGCTTTCGACTGCGGTCAGCCGAGAGCTGAGACACGATCGTCTTCAAGGCAAACACCACCTGTATTTTGTTTGAGAGTCTGTCACTGAGAAGTGTCTGTTTTTTGATTGACGCTGTAAACAAACAGCCATGTTTACTGTGTCACATGAGACCTGATATGATTGAGATGTGAAGCCGTGCATGATTCGTATTCCAGTGCGGAGAACCAATCGGAGTGCGACCTTCAAGGTCCTGAAGCTTGCAACATGAAACAGATGATATCTCATGCTTTATAAGCTGTGGGGAGAGAGAAAAGGCTGAAGCTGAGACTAAACAAAAGTAAGAGGATTATGTGAGCAAAGTCGCTATAACTACTATCTTACGGTATAAACCATGGAAAATAATCAAAAACAGAGTGGTGTGATGAGGCCCCGCCCCCCATGGAATGGTAGGTCGATTGATTTCTAATAACAGCATGTACTGAAGTGTTTTATTTTTACTCTCATACAGCAATAACTATTTATTATTTTTTTATTTAATTAATCAGTTTATTTATTTCTTTATTATTTATTTATTTATTTATTTAATAATAATAAAACAAATAAATTAAAGGATAAATAAATAAATAAATAAATAAATAAATAAAACCCGCAAAACCACAAGTCCTCCTTCACCCTGAAGGCTTGTGGAAAAATAAATAAATAAATGACTGAATGATACAAAGTACTGACACTGGAGACTCCTTACATGAACATCTCTGCAAACAAAACACACTAATGGAGAACGAGTGGACTAGCATGCTGTTAAACCTGTGATTTGAATTATAGCCAGCGCTACCGACAGAGCTGCTGTTATAGACAATAAATCAACACATTTTGACCAATCAGATTTAAGAATTCAGCTCTCACATGAGTCACTTAAGGTAGTGGTTGCTCAAGTGCTTAAGGCTCTGGGTTGTTAATTGGAAGGCTGGTTGAAGCCCCAGCGCTGCCAATCTGCCACTGTTGGGCCCTTGAGCAAGACCCTTAACCCTCTCTGCTCCAGGGGTGCTGTATCATGGCTGAGCCTGTGCTCTGACCCCAACTTCTTAAGAAAGAATTTCAGAGTGCTATAATGTATAAGTGACAAATAAAGGCTTCTATTCTATTCGCTTGGGTTTGCTGTAAAAGACTATTTTGAAAGACTTTAGTGAGCTAAGTATTCTTTATTTGACCCATACATTACTGCACAGTAAAATTCTTTCATGACATGTCCTATCCTTGGAAGGGTGGGGTCAGAGCACAGGGTCAGCAATGATGCAGTGACCCTGGGGGGAGATTAGGGTCCAGTAGTGGCAGCTTGGCGGTGCTGGAGCTTGAACCCCAATCTTCCAATCAACAACTCAGAGCCTTATACAGTTGAGCTACCAGTGAGGCATGATAATCACATAAATTCACATGTTTATCTTATTGTCGTATTGTCATATCACACAGCTCTACCCAAACTTAGCTGAAATGACCTGAGCCACGGTTGGAGGTAAAGCCACGCATCTATAATGATAAATATAAAACCAATAAATGGATAAAGCAAGCTATAAACAGAGCCAGCAGGGTAAACCACTGCAAGATGTGCTAAGCCACACAAAGAGAATGATAATAATAATAATAAAGAGATGGAGGCTTTTTCTTTTTCTATCATCCACCAGCTCTGGGTGCTCTCCATTAGTCCCTGACGTTTTCATAAACTTAACTCAAAGGCTTGTTAGTCCGTGTGCCTCTGCTGTGACACACCATTGAATTGATTGAATTTGTTGTATCCATGTAGATCGCAACCTTCCTTAAACAGTTCTCTTTTCTACATTAACCATCGTTACCTCTGCAAATCCACCCCTTCCCCATGCATCAATCCACTGAAGTGTGTAATATTAGAGCTGTAAAGCCGCATGCTTCGTGCTTCTGAATGGTGAATACTACAGGGGTTCCTACGTAAGCTTGGTTATATCAGCGGTATTTCAAGCGTTTCTGTCTCACATTCATGAAGCCATGAAGAAGATTCGACATTCAAATTGTGAAATACAAGAGAAATGCTGCCTTTAATCTGAACTCCAAAAGGAAGTGCGGTGTTGCGTCGACTCACTAGCCATCAACAAGATGAAAGCTGCTCGCTCTTTTGTCTCTTGTACTAGAATCATCTGAGAAATGCATGAAATAATGCATGAAAAGCAATATATATATATATATATATATATATATATATATATATATATATATATATACAGGGAGATGGGGGAAGTGAAGGGATTATTTAATGCTATATCAAAGAATTCTACAGGGGTGTAATGATAGATAAGATGTGATACGGTGGTGTTTTGATACGATGAAGCAAAATTTGCCTGATCGCGTGTCTTAGTTTTCCATTTTAATTCATTACAACATTATCAAAGAAAAATTAAAACTCTTAGCATTGGATAACTAAACAATGGCTATGCATTAACTGATCTTCGTTACCTAAAAATTAGCTCGCTGTTGTGCAGGGTTGCCAGGTCTTGGGTCTCAAAATCACTTCTTTTTCTTAGTTTGTTCTCTGTTTTTGTAATAAGATTTCAAAATGTATCTAGGGTTAGGGTTAGGAGTTAGGATTAGGGGTTAGGAGTTAGGGGATAGGGTTAGGGGATCAGAGTTAGAAGTTAGGGTTAGGATCCGGGTTAGGATCGTGGTTGGGGTTAGAGGTTGGGGTTAAAGTTAGGGGTTAGGAGTTAGGGGATAGGGTTAGGGGATCAGAGTTAGAAGTTAGGGTTAGGATCAGGGTTAGGATCGTGGTTGGGGTTAGAGGTTGGGGTTAAAGTTAGGGGTTAGGAGTTAGGTTTGGGCTTAGGAGACAGGGACAGGGATGGGGTTATTTATTTCATTTGTTTTTAGAAAACGAGGTGTCTGGCAACCCTGACTCGGGTGTAAGATGCATGGGTCAAGCTGTTTTTTTAAATTCTGATTTTTTCTGTACTGAGTAGATTCTCATATCTGCAGCTATGAACTCCCCAATCACACGGAAAGTTTCTTTAACATGGATTGAAACAGCTGGGAAATGATGTCTTAAAGTAGGAGAGAGAAAGAGAGAGAGAGAGAGAGAGAGAGAGAGAGAGAGAGAGAGAGAGAGAGAGAGTGAGAGAGAGTATATGTGTGTGTGCTTGGATGTGTGTGTCACGATGAAAAGGTGTTCAAATGATGCAATACAACCAGCCGTATCATTACACATGTGGATTACTGACATCTGTATGTTGCATCGCTGAATTCTAAGGTGATGTAAGCCTCCAGGACAGAACTGATGTGGGACATGACAGGGACAGCTGGACTCTGTGAGAGGATCATGCACATGATGCACCAGATCTGCTAATAAATACAATAGCTGAAGGACTTCTGCCTGAGAGGGAAAAAATGTCAGATTTCCGTGACTGAAAAATGCTGTGTGTGTTAAAAAGAAAAGAAAAAAGAAAATAGTTCTGAAAGAAAAACCATTTCTACAAAGCCGCTGAGAGACATGATGACCATGATGATATAAATATCTTAAAAAATGTTTGTTTTTTTTTTAAACAGAAAAAGCAATGGACAACCCGAAGTGGACGAATGGGAATTAAAAAAAAAAACAACTGTATTATATATCATATAAGAAACCTTCCCTAAAATGAGAAAAAAATGTAATGACACTTAATGTAATAATACTTAATCATGATCATCCACTTAATTTCACTAATAAATCATTTCTTCATCTTCTGCTAGATTAGATATCAGTTTTATTAATAGGCTAATTTTTTTTTCTATTTCTGGACAATGTCAAAATGATTCACTTTCCGCTAAGGGATTAATGTTAAAAGGGCATTAGTGCAAGATAAACAATGGCAAATCCACCTCTTACAGGCTTCCGTGTAGGTAAGGGGGGTAAAAAAGAAAGAAAGAAAGGTAGATAAATGCATCATTTTCAGCGAAACATTGAGAGGAAGAGCACGAGGGTCGAGACGGAGAAGCAGGAACGAGTGGCGATGGCGTGCGGAGAAATGTCTTGGAGAAATGTCAGAGGCACTAAAACATTCTGCAGCTGTTTCTACTAAATGAGTAAAACAGCAACAACAAAAAAAACCCACCAACAAATCATCGTACACGGTTGCAAGGAAATGTCAGCTTGACACCACTCAGGTCAGGAAAATGCTGCGGCGTCGCAGCGCGCGAGCGAAAACAGCGAAATGTTACTAGCGATTATCAGATGCGCAAAATACTCCAGCTCTGTAAGTGACTCGAGCTAAAGGTTACAACAATCAGATGGGAGGCTAATCAGCATGGGCGTGTGACAGACTACTTGGGGCTGTACTCCATCATATAGTCGATGACGAATAATGATCAGGCTAAAAACGCTCAATCAAGCCAAACGCTTCTCAGAAAATTAGCGCAGCACAGGCCTTCATCAAGCAAAAAAAAAAAATCTTTATCAAGGTGGTTATTGAGTGTTTTTCTTCCTAGGTTAGGCTAAATGAACACGAGGAACTACTACCCTCCACCCCAGCAGTGCTAGGCGGAGGGCTGACTGAATGCAAATGACTATATTTGCAAGCGTAATTGGAGCAGATTTACAGGATTATTCTTCAGCAATCACAGAGACAAAACAGAGAGGCGCAGGCTGAACATGCATGAAGCCACTTCAATCAAATTCAACCACTTTTAGCTGCGACTCAAATACATACACACACATAAACACACACCTAAAAACACAAACACACACATACACACATATATACACATATACACACACAAACACATACTCAGATATACACACACAGAAATATACATATATACACACAGACAAACACCTACGCATATACACACACAGAGAAATATACATGTATACACAAACACATACACACACAGAAATACACACACACACACACATACACACACAGAGAAATATACATGTATACACAAACACATACACACGCAGAAATACACACACACACACACATACACACACAGAGAAATATACATGTATACACAAACACATACACACGCAGAAATACACACACACACACACATACACACACAGAGAAATATACATGTATACACAAACACATACACACGCAGAAATACACACACACACACACACCTACACACACAGAGAAATATACATGTATACACAAACACATACACACGCAGAAATACACACACACACACACACCTACACACACAGAGAAATATACATGTATACACAAACACATACACACACAGAAATACACACACACACACACATACACACACAGAGAAATATACATGTATACACAAACACATACACACGCAGAAATACACACACACACACATACACACACAGAGAAATATACATGTATACACAAACACATACACACGCAGAAATACACACACACACACATACACACACAGAGAAATATACATGTATACACAAACACATACACACGCAGAAATACACACACACACATACACACACAGAGAAATATACATGTATACACACACATACACACGCAGAAATACACACACACACATACACACACAGAGAAATGTACATGTATACACAAACACATACGCGGAAATACACACACACACACACATACACACACAGAGAAATATACATGTATACACACACATACACACGCAGAAATACACACACACATACACACACAGAGAAATGTACATGTATACACAAACACATACGCGGAAATACACACACACACACACATACACACACAGAGAAATATACATGTATACACACACATACACACGCAGAAATACACACACACACACATACACACACAGAGAAATATACATGTATACACACACAAATATACACACACACATACACAAGCACACATATACACTCGCACAAACGCACACAAACACACAGACACACATACAAACACACACACACAATCACACATATCCACACATAAAACACACATATCCACACACACACACAGACACACAAACACACACACACACACAGTTCTATCCTGATACTGATAACACTACACTCATCGTTTCACATACTAACATTTACCAGCATGTGACAGTACAGAGTAAACGTATAGACGGCACCAGGAGCGTGACTCTAACGTTATCCACTGTGCTGATCATCAGCATTATCATGCCTGGATGCAATATTACCAGCTAATACGCTTCATTTTAACCAACTAGCTAACACTATAAAAAACCAGTCTGTTAGCCTAACTGAATGAACATCATCACTGCTTATACAGGGAGATCTAAACAATGGAACTGACAGTTTAATACTAACTATTTTGCTCATTTTGGTTTCTTCTGGCTATTAAGGAGTCAAAAACATGTACTGGTTCTGATACACTGCTACAAGTTAACCAATAAATCCCTAGTTTGTGTTTTGTTTTTCTTCGCCTCACCCTTTTTTAAATGGCACGGCTTGTCCACTCCTTTATTGGGTCACAATGGGGGCAAGTTCTGCTCTTGACGTCTACGTTTAAAGCCCTTAACTATCCAAAGATTCCTTGACGTTTTACTTAATCATGAGGTGTGTTTTCACCTTTAAGGTGATTGACAGCACTTTGCCATTGCTGCTCAAACATAGCACAAATATTTCCACTGGCTGAACATATGCTTCTCATGTTGGTCTATAAACGAAGGCAGTTTCTCAGAGCAGCGCTAGCTATTACCTCCTTTACCCCCAAGCCTCCGTGGGCTGATGCTATTAGGTGGACGGCATCCAAAACAGCCTGTAGTCTTGCTGAACCGGAGCACCTGCGAGGCCATCTGATCCCAATTAAAACCAAGACCTCACGCAGTCCGTCTCTATCGCACACAACGCTCCATCCATGAGCATCCGGCTGGCGACGGAGTCATGTGATCAACACTCGCACTCACACACACACACACACTCACACGCTTTTGCTTTCACTGTCTGTGCAAAAGGCAACCTACTGTGGACAACAGCTGCACTATGCTGGAAGTTTGAACATGGATGGTGATAAACGTCAGAAACAACTGTGTGTGCAGCTAGGCCCATAAACTCCATGCAGCTCTGAATTCTGCTCTCTGTTCCGATTCCTGCTGCCATCCTTGTAGTAATCTGCACTTTGCATCTCCATTCAAAGCAGGAATGACCTGTGGTGAGATGGAGCTTGGAGATGAAAAACTTAAGAATACACCGACCAGGCATAACATTATGACCATTATGTCTAATATCGTGTTAGTCTGCCTTTTGCCACCAAAACAGCCCTGACCCGTCCTGCACTGTGTATTCTGACACCTTTCTATCAGGACCAGCATTAAGTTTTGAGCAACAGTAGCTCGTCTGTTGGATCGGATCACATGGGTCAGTCTTCGCTCCCCACGTGCATCATTGAGCCTTGGCCGCCCATGACCCTGTCTCCGGTTCACCACTGTTCCTTCCTTGGACCACTTTTGATAGATACTGACCACTGCAGACCGGGAACACCCCACAAGAGCTGCAGTTTTGGAGATGCTCTGATCCAGTGGTCTAGCCATCACAATTTGGCCCTTTGTCAAACTCGCTCAAGTCCTTACGCTTGTCCATTTTTCCTGCTTCTAACACATCAACTTTGAGGACAAAATGTTGACTTGCTGCCTAATATATCCCACCCACTAACAGGCACCATGATGAGGAGATCATGTCTTATTCACTTCACCTGGTCATAATGTTATGCCTGATCGGTGTACATTTGATGTATTTCCTTTTTACCAGTTTAAGCTCCTCTGTCACTCATCTTTATTGGGCAGTGATCAATTTCCAATAATAATTAATAATCTTACTGTATGAAATGGTCTCAGTCAAGCTTACAAAAGGGTTTAAATATCTAGACAGTGAAATGAATTCGAGCTATATGCAATGGCTACGATTTTATAATATATCTAGATTAGCATTTCAATGTGTGTGTGTGTGTGTGTTGTATGTATTGTTATGCTGCTATTTTCCACATCTAAGCCATCTCAGCTTCAGATTCTCACCGTATACTTCATGTACACGAGTGTCAGGGTCTTGTGGGTTCTCCGCACTTTCTTATATATTCACTTTCAGGCATTGTATTTGTACAGGAAAACATTTTGTAATAACACAGTAACACAGCTGGCAGTCAAATGGCTTCTGCTTCGCCACATATAGCAGGGAAATTTATCAGATACTGCAGCAAAAACTAGGAGCTTCCACGTCTTGTATATAAAGCTGATGATTTTTCTGTTTAATGTAGCTAGAGTTTTGAATTCTTGGCTACATCACTAGACTACGTTCCTTACATAAAACCAAATAATGATTCTGTCCCATAATTGACTGAATAATCGAAAATCAGTCTGTGTATACAGTGTGTGTATGAGATGTATGTGTTTTGTATAAAGGAAAACAGGAAAATCTCTAGACGTAACACTGTTAGCTCCCATCTTGGTTAGTAGTAAGCTGCTAAAAAACATGTTATACAGATGCAATAAGTAACTGAGATGCTGCAACGTTCCCCAGCATCGTTCTACCTGGCGCAAGTTGCGGGCGATGCGCACGGCGTGCCACACGTTGTCATTAAACTTGCCATCTGATGGCTCCACCAGTGCTTCGAAGGCGCCCGAGCCCAGGTTGATGACGAGGCACACGGCGCCGTTCTTCAATGACAGGTTGACGTAATCAGCCCCCTTTCCTGTGTGCAGCAGCAGGCCGTTGCGCTGGACCGTACGGAACGATAGCGTGATATCGTCCGAGCTGCTCTGGATGGGCGTCTGTGACAGGTTGTAGCTGAAGAACTCGCTGCCCTTGAATGTGGCCACTGACTCGGCTCGCCCTTCACCGAGAGAGAGAGAGAAAGAGAGAGAGAAATGAGAAGAGAGAGGGAGAGGAAACAGTGATGAGTTTCAGGATAAACGACATGCTCAGATCACAGCTGCAGCTAGAAAACATGGAGGATTATCCCTCTGCTGCTGAAATTTCCTCTTCATAACACATTGTCAAAGATTGTCTCACAGTCAAAGCAGGGGGATGATCTGTACACACACTGCATACGGCTGATCATAATAGCCTGTTATGTGAGTTTCTTTTCATTAAAAAAAAAAGTCACTAGTTCCTTTTCAAAAGCAGAATCGATGATGGATTTAGGCATCACATAACCCACTTTATATCACACAGGCAGTGCTAAAAACATACATCTTTAGCATTAAATAGAGTTCATTTGTCATGCAGATGACATGCAGATATGCACCGATACACAACGTGAATAATACGTGCTTCCAGTCAGATGCCTTTTAAACGCATGATGACAGTGAAGACATCGTTAAAAGGCTGATTGTGCGGTTTGTGTCCTGTAATGGATTGGTGTCCCATCCAAAATGTATTCCTGGCTTGTGCCCAGTGTTCCTGGGATAAACATATAGTGGCACTACATCCGTAACTAACTGATTCTGAATGAATGACTGAATGACATAAATGGATGGATGGATGGATGCATGGATGGATGGATGGATGGATGGATGAATGAGAGGACTGTATCCCTGATTCATGGGCAGTAACACACCATGTGGGTTGGTTTAGTTTTGAGAGGCCTGAAATAAGCTTAAAAATAACACAACTACACTGTGACTGATTTCTATAACCAATAAACTTCAAATATAGATAAGTTTATACTGACAGACTGACAGACAGACAGATAGACAGAGAGATAGATAGATAGATAGATAGATAGATAGATAGATAGATAGAAAGTAAAGTAGAGAGTTAGACAGTAAGTGCAGGCAAACAGACAGACAGACAGACAGACAGATAGGCAGACAGGCAGACAGATAGATAGATAGATAGATAGATAGATAGATAGATAGATAGATAGATAGATAGATAGATAGATAGATAGGCAGGCAGGCAGGCAGGCAGGCAGACAGACAGACAGACAGAGAAATAGATAGACAGACAGACAGACAGACAGACAGATAGATAGATAGATAGATAGATAGATAGATAGATAGATAGATAGGCAGGCAGGCAGGCAGGCAGACAGACAGACAGACAGAGAAATAGATAGACAGACAGACAGACAGACAGACAGACAGATAGATAGATAGATAGATAGATAGATAGATAGATAGATAGATAGATAGATAGATAGATAGATAGATAGATAGGCAGGCAGGCAGGCAGACAGACAGACAGACAGAGAAATAGATAGACAGACAGACAGACAGACAGACAGACAGATAGATAGATAGATAGATAGATAGATAGATAGATAGATAGATAGATAGATAGATAGAAAGTAGAGAGTTAGACAGTAAGTGTGTATTAAATTGAGTTTGCTGGCCCAGTTGAACACTTTGCTAACAACAGTGTTTTAAACAAACACCTTTTAGTTAGTCGTTTAGGCTTTTTTTTTCTTTTTTAAAACTTGAGGCAGTGATTTTTAAGCTCTCAGCCTGAGATTATGTGTCTGGAACTCTAACGCATGAGATAAATGCACAAAGGGTGGGTCTGAAAAAGCTATTTGTCAAACGGCCCGATAACAACAGCGAGAGCAAACGTTCACCGAGGGCTGAAGCTAGAACTGAACCCCGTCTAATGTCACAACACCCTTCCTGATCTGAGCTCTACATGCAAACACTGTACAGAGGAATTAAAGCACCCTCTCATTCTCCTCTTATGAGCTTCTAGTTTAACTTGCGAGGGAATTTTCCATGCTGATGCAATCTGGGACTCAAATCTGTCACATTTATCTAGTTGAGCATGAGGTTAATTAGAGAACTCCAAACTCACACTTAAGAAATAAATCAGACAACCAGACATCTTCACCATGGAGATGGAAAATTCCAGATGTCCAATGATTTATCAATGCATCACTGAGTACAAACAAACAAAACAAAACTTCCATAAATGACAGACGTCCGTGTTTTATGCAGGTATATGATGTCGGAACTGAGAAGTCATGTAGAGAAAAAAAAAGGCACCCCGTCATTTTTATCTTATCCACACAGTTCCGTAAAGTGAAAGAGTGCAGGGAAAGTACATCTTGCCTGCTTTTAAGCCTTGACAGAGAGCCAACTCTGGTTAAGTTTAGCTTGAAAATGGGCCAAATAAAAGGGGTTCTGCTGTAATTTGGCACAGAGGTGTCAAGAGGTGTAAGAATAACTCCTACTCACTGCTTCGCCTGGCAAATGTGCACAAGAATATAAGACAGAAGAGTCCCCAATTTGGATGAAATAACCAGACAGATTTGATCCAAACTTTGACAAGATGCATTTGGTCCAAAAAAAGTGTGTTTACTTTAACAACATGACGTCTCTCCAGTTTGACAGCTGGAGCACTTGCTTCTTTCGGACACCGAAATACAAGTAAACAGTGTTATTGTACTATACCAGGCTTTTGAAAGAGCAACACTGAATAAAACAACAAAAACAACAACGATTGCGAAATATCTGGAGAAAAACAAACATTACCGAGTCAAAGGCTAGGTAAAAATGAATAATGCCCCAACCCCACCCCTTAAAAAAAATTAAATAAATAAATAAAAAATTGCCAAATGTTGTAATGTGTGTTTGAGATAAGATTCCAAACAGAAACACACTTTGTAATGTTCACAACCTCAGCAGAAAGTAGCACAGAGAGCTGCTGGGATATGCAATATAGATGCTAATTTCAGAACTCAAGAGCTTTGTTTATATAGCCATTGTATAGAGGAAAATAGCAGTCTGGAATACAAAAAACACAGACGAAACCTCGCTATGTGAGGATGCTATTTTATCGTTCTTCCCAACAGCAGTAATATTAAATTAACAGGGTCACACGCAGTGGGTACCCCTTTGATAACATGGCATGTAAGAAAGTGAAACCGAGATAAGTCATGTCAGAAATGTTTCTACCTTTTATTCTGAAAACAAGATAAGAATCATATCAGAGAAAAGATGTACGAAAAAAAAGTCAGTCATCTTGACTGGAATTCTGGCAGATTTCCCGAGCGTCTCCTGTGCATGGCCCTCTCCGGGTCACCTCACAGGATTTAGATCTGGACTCTAGCTGAGGCGTTTCCTTGATCTTCTTTTGGTCGAGTCATTCCTTTGTTGATTTGGAGGTGCGCTTCAGGTCGTCGTCATGCTGAAAGGTGAAATTCCTTTTCATCTTAAGAGATTCTGCTGAAGCCTTAAGGTTTTGCAGCAAAATTGACTGGTATTTGGAGCTGTAATTGATTCCCTCCACGCTGAACGAAGCCACAGGTCCAGCTAATGAAAATCAGCATTCTGCCAACACCATGCTTCACCGTGTTGATGCTGTTCTTTTTTAACAGTTTAATTTTTGGTCTTATTTTATTTCCTTGCACCAGACATATCTTTTATTTGTTGTTGTTCTTTGGGGTCACCACAACAGATCATTTGGTCCACATATTTCAATTTGGCACAGGTTTTACTCCAGATGCTTTTTCTCTATTGCTCCCTTCATTTAATCCAGGCTTGGGACCGGCACTGAGAGGTAACTCTTCCGTGGCTCGGTTAGCGCCCTGCCTGGGGATTGAGACCAGACCATGACTGAGACTGCCGCTGGACCACCAGGAGGCCTAGGGTTAGGGTTTCTTTTGGTTGTTGTTCTTGTTCTTTAGGCTGCTCCCTGTGGGGTCACCACAGCAGATCATTTGGTCCACATATTTCGATTTGGCACAGGTTTAACTTAACTCTTTCTGATGCAACCCTCCCATTCAATCCAGGCTTGGGACCAGCAATGAGAGGTAACTCTTCTGTGGCTCGGTTAGCTCCCTGCCTGGGGATTGAACCCAGGCCACGGCAATGATAGCGTGGGATCCTGCTGCTGGACCACCAGGAGGTCTACCAGAAAATTCTTTTGGTTGTTGTTCTTGTTCTTTCGGCTGCTCCCTGTTCGGGGTCACCACAACAGATTGTTTGGTCCACATATTTCGATTTGGCACAGGTTTTACTCCAAAAGCTCTTTCTGATGCAACCCTCCCATTTAATCCAGGCTTTGGACTGGCACTGAGAGGTAACCCTTACATGGCTTGGTTAGCGCCCTGGCCGGGACTCAAACCCAGGCCACGGCAATGAGACCACAGGATCCTGCCACTGGACTACCAGAAGGTCTACCAGACATATCTTTTGGTATGATATTACCAAAACATTCAGGAGCAATCAGTAGATACAATCAGTTCGGTTACCACTAAAAGTGAAAATTTAGAAACAAACTGAATACAAAAGCCCGTCCATTTTCCTATAGCATGTATCCATTGATAGATCCATATCCCAGGGGGGCGGTGGTGACTCAAGTGGTTAAGGCTCTGGGTCGTTGACCAGAAGATCAGGGGTTCAAGCCCCAACACAGCCAAGCTGCTACTGTTGGGCCCTTGCGCAAGGTCCTTAACCTTCTCTGCTCCAGGGGTGCTGTATCATGGCTGACCCTGCACTCTGACCCCAACCTCCAAGGATGGAATATGCAAAGAAAGAATTTCACTGTGCAGTAATGTATATGTGACAAATAAAGGCTATTTCTATTTCAAAGTATTTATAGCCTGATATTCACAATGTGATGAAATCATACTAGCAAGGTTTTAGATCTTCTTAGTCAGACTGAATGTATTTCTCACTACTTTTGTTAGACTCCTATTCAACATATTTACAGACAGATAGCTGAAAATGGCAAAATACAAAATATAGACAAACATTCCCACATGGTTTTTGTGAAATCTCAGCCACAGAGGTTTTCCCAGACCACCACACATACAGTATATCATTAGACCAGGTAATGTACAGAGCTGGTCCCTTTCTTTCTAAACCCTAGCAGACTTCTGATAAGAGAAATCCAGCACAGTACTGCAGTGTGTCATCAATGTCTAGAGTGAGTGCAAAGCCAAGCCAGGTGTAATCTTACCAGTGTTATTACTCCCTTTCAATGGTTTTCTGTCTTAAAAATAATGCTGTGCCCTCTCCTAGCTCTCATCATGCTCCGGCCAGCTGAGTCCAGAGCAGAGACTGAGACAGACATGTCCAATTAGAGCTGCACTTCCTCTACCTCCCACAACACTCCAGCCAAATCACTGAGGGTGGATGGACTGGAGTTCATCTCTCTTTCACCTCCATCTCCACGTACATCTGTGTGTGTGTGTGCGTGTGTGTGTAGAGTGGAATTCATCTCTGATTCATCTGTGTGTGTGTCTGTATTTGTGTGTGTGTGTGTGTGAGTGGAGTGGAATTCGTCTCTGATTCATCTGTATGTGTTTTTGTGTGTGCCCGGAGTGGAATACATGTCTGATTCATGTGTGTGTTTATCTGTTTGTATGTGTGTGTGTGTGTGTATGTGTGTGTGGAGTGGAATTCATCTCTGATTCATCTCTGTGTGTGTGTGTGGAGCAGAGTGGAATTCATCTCTGATTCATGTGTGTGTGTGTGTGTGTGTGTGTGTGTGTGGAGTGGAATTCATCTCTGATTCATCTCTGTGTGTGTGTGTGTGTGTGGAGTGGAATTCATCTCTGATTCACATGTGTGTGTGTGTGTATGTGTGTGTGTGTGTGTGTGGAGTGGAATACATGTCGGATTCGTGTGTGCAGAGTGGAATACATATCTGATTCATCTGATTGTCTGTTTGTGTGTGTGTGTGTGTGTGTGTGTGTATGTTTGTATGTGTGTTTGTGTGGAGTGGAATACATGTCGGGTCTGTGTGTGTGTGTGTGTGGAGTGGAATTCATTATCTGATTCATCTGTGTGTGTGTCTGTTTGTGTTTGTGTGGAGTGGAATACATGTCAGATTCATGTGTGTGTTTATCTGTTTGTATGTGTGTGTGTGTGTGTGTGTGGAGTGGAATACATGTCGGATTCGTGTGTGCAGAGTGGAATACATATCTGATTCATCTGATTGTCTGTTTGTGTGTGTGTGTGTATGTTTGTATGTGTGTTTGTGTGGAGTGGAATAAATGTCGGGTCTGTGTGTGTGTGTGTGTGTGTGTGTGTGTGGAGTGGAATTCATTATCTGATTCATCTGATTGTCTGTTTGTGTGTGTGTGTGTGTATGTTTGTATGTGTGTTTGTGTGGAGTGGAATACATGTCGGGTCTGTGTGTGTGTGTGTGGAGTGGAATTCATTATCTGATTCATCTGTGTGTGTGTCTGTGTTTGTGTGGAGTGGAATACATGTCAGATTCATGTGTGTGTGTGTGTGTGTGTGTGTGACAGGTGGTTGGCATGTCTTTCACTCTGGTTGCTCTTTAGTGTAGTGGAATGGAGGCTCCTCTCAGAAAGAAATTTCAACAGCTGATTAAGTCCAGGCCCTGCAGCTGCTGAAGCCATTTGCTTTGCAGATTAAACACAGTGCCACACACACAACACACCCACCCACACACACAATTATACAAAGATACACACGGAGAAACAGTGTATGTTGTATAAGAGCTATTTTCAGAGCTGCAGATATGAAAACAACCTTCATCGATCATTAATATGTGTGAGGAGTGAAGCTATCAGACACAACCGCGTAAATCAATACCAGTTTAATATTTATATATATTTATACAGTGCATAAACCTCATTAATAATCTGATCATTTTTCCGATCTTCACCTGTTTCAGTGGCCACTGTGTCCTCAGACTGCTGTTCTTGGTTGATGGGAGCAGAACCCGACGTGGTCTTCACACATCCACCTCACGATACGATGCATTGTGTAATCTGAGATGCCTTAACCTGAGTTTCCGAGATCAGAGGACCTCTGACCTCATTGCTCGGAAGGAATTTTGGGAATACTGAAACCAGCCTGGGCCACGGTCAAAGTCATTTCCCAGAGATTTTTATTAACTAAGATCACATTCTGATGTTTGATATGAACTGAAACTTATGTATGATATCTGCTCTGCCTGATTGGCTGACAGCATAAATATTTAGCAGACAGATAGCTGAAAATGGCAAAATGGTACAGACAAACATTCCCATGTTGTTTTGGTGAAATCTCAGCTACAGCGGTTTTCATACAGTACGTCATTAGACCGGGTAATTTACAGAGCCGGTCCCTTTCTTTCTAACCCTGGCAGACTTCTGATAAAAATGGACCTTTTTCAGTTGTCATAGACCAAAAATTGCACACAAATGCTTTGGTTGAGTGTAGAGATGAGCGGTCTGAGAAGCCTGGACCTGCTCCCTGGTGGGTGATTTTGTGATTTTGAAGTTCTCTCAGCATTAGCTAAACACTGCTAAAATAATCGTCTACCTACAAATGATTATGTAAAACACACAGAACAGCTATATCCACACTACTGGCAAGTATGAAAGCTCAAATACTGACTTCATTTAACCGCATCATCCTACACACCTGACCCCTCATACACAACAGGATAAACATCCTCGTTACCTCAACCTCACTTTGACAACCTGGCATCCCACGTCATCCTCTTTTACCTGGCTATGAACCTTTCCTGTACACCATTCAACACACACATAGCACTGCTGCTATAATGCAAATGTCTCCATTCCGTTTAATCTGTTTATTCGACCCGGGTTTATTCGACGCTGAGTGAATCCGTCGGCAGAACGTATACGTTACGTTTTCTTTCAATTTCTTTTTAATCGCCGGTCTATTGTTAAAGGATCTTCGAGGAATAATCTGACATGGAAAACACACTGTATTATTACACAGTCTGTACGAGAATTCAGCCAAGATTTCATTGGGATCATCTCATAGAGTCTGACAGGTAGTAATCTTACATGAAACTGCATCACAGGGTAAATCAGGCTTTAGTCAGGTGGATGAGAATAAGGGTTTTATGCTGCAGTGCTAATGAGTCGAGAACACACACACACACACACACACATATATGCAGTTCATGCTGTCTGTAATTTGCTTTGATATGAAGAACAGCATAAACACTGGTTCCAAATGAAATTCATATAGCTTTAATTGCATTAGGAAGGAAATGAAGCAGAAGGAAGGGGAAATGCAAGGTTTCCCTGAGGAAGAAGACAGCAACCACATGGCCTAGCACTCCGTCTCCATGGTTATTACCGAACGACTGAAACGACGACCTTGCCCGTTATAAGCGCACAGACGCTGATGTCATCGGAAGTGGGCGTGACGCAGCCGAGGTTGGGGGAAGAAGTAAGCTCATCATAATCAGGGGACAAGGCTAATTGTGTAATCAATTTAAAAAGCGGCTCTGCAGCTACGGTCTGAGTTACTCTCTGTATGAACTGTATCTAATGTGGCACTTTAAAGGTCAGAAATGTCTAGAACATCTGCAAATTCAAATGGCATACAGAGCTGCAATACGGAGCGGAAGAATAGAACCCGGTTTTATGTCTGTAGAACATCTGTTGTATTGCTGAGGTATAAATACCCAGTCTAGGCAGCGGTGGCGGTTTGTCCGTAGGGAAGACGGATCAGTGCAGAGGACAGTTAATAACGGCCATGCCAGGGTCACATCTTTTACGCCAAATTGGACTAGTTTAAAAAAAAAATACTCCGGTGGTGCCAAGATGTTGTTTTACAGCATATAGTCAGAATTAAATCGAATAAGTTTCCACACACAATAATCACCTGCTGGTTCAGTGCTACAGAACCATTTCTCTTGCAAGATACAATACAAGGCATACAAAAGTATGTGGACACCTGTCTATCACCCATATGTGCTTCTTCCTCCAAACCTCTGCTATGTAGCAGGAAGCACATGAATGTCTTGAAAGTCTGAAAAAATTAATTTATCTTTGTTAAAGTCAGGCCAACATTTTATAAAAGTACTGTAAAATCTGATTTGGTTAAGGATATGTAAACAAGCAAGACAACAAATAGAGAGAGAACTGAACTAAAAATCAGCCAGCTAAGCCAGTTAATATCTTTCTAGCAGTATCTAGATATATATATATATATATACATATGTCCACTATATATATATATATATATATATATATATATAATACAATATGTTCTTTCGGCTGCTCCCTATTTGGGGTCGCAACAGCGGATCATTTGGTCGTCATCTTTCAGTTTGTAAGGGTTTTTCACCAGATGCCCTTCCTGACACAACCCTCCTATTTAATCCAGGCTTGGGACCTGCTCTGAGGGTTAACTCTTCAGTGGCTGGGTTAGCTCCCTGTCCAAGAATCGAACCCCAGCCATGGCAATAAGAGCACAGGATCCTGCCACTGGACCACCAAGAGGCCCGTAATAATACTATATATATATGTATAGTATATATAATTAAATGCAAAGACCTAGCAACTAGCTAACATTAAGTTATTCAATGCAAATAAAACAGTAGCCTAATGATATCCTTCACATTCAGCCAGCTATTTTATGTTATTAAAACATTTACGCAGTTCCACTGAAAATTTTAGTGTATACTTTATGTGTACATCCTTTTCGTTTCATGCTATTTATTCAGTATATTTCCTATTTAAATCTGTTTAAGTTGGTGTAAATATTACATTAGTATCTAATCCTATAAGTTTATGTTTATATTTAAAATCAGAAATTGCACTTTTATTGTGTCTCACTATTAATAAATTACACCACTGTTGCATTGTCTAATCTGTTTGGTCAATGGTGTTGATGATTTATTTATTTATTTATTTATTTATTTATTTATTTATTTATTTATTTATTTGTAACAGCAGCTTGAATCATATAAATGCAGTAAAAAAAAAGTGTGTAACTTTTCAGTTTTCAGTACGGAGATGTTTATTTAGCATTTTATGAAGTGTCCTGTGACTTGATGTTTTCTAGAACAGGAAATTATTCTCAGTAACCAGGACAAGCTGATATTATTTTAGTCTTAAAAAAAAGGTAAAAATCTGTGGTCAAAGAAGAATAAAACACTGCAGGGTAAAGGGGAAAGTAATCGAGGTTCAGGTTGTTATAGTAACTCAGCTTTGTGTTGGGACACATTCCATCACTGCATTATTGATTGTTTTCCTGTAACAGGACTTCACGTCAGGCTTTATTCCTTACTAAATATACGTGTATACATGCAAATAATAAAGGAATTATATTACTGGGTGACATTAATGTGTTTTTTTTGTTTGTTTGTTTGTTTCAACAGGTCGCTAGCTAATAAACTGTGCTAGCTTTTTTTTTTTTTTTTTAAAAAAAGCACTAAATTATTAGTTTTATACTGTCTTATAATTTAATTTGTATTTAATAGAATTTAATACTTATTAGAGGTTTTACATGTAAGGATGAAATAAATAAAAATTTACCCATGGGGAAAAAACTATTAAATTACTATTAAATGACTCTAATTATTAACAATTAAATTACAAAAAAAAGAAAGAAAATTAAATTGAAAAAAAATAACAAAATAAAAAACTTCTATCTCTCTTCTTTCTCTCTCTCTCTCTCTCTCTCTCTCTCTATATATATATATATATATATATATATATATATATATATATATATATATATAAATACACACACACACATTGTAATGCTCTCTGGCCCTGAAATATCTAACAGTACAAAATTTCATTATCTTCTAAGCTATTCACCTGCATCTAAGGAGTGCAGACTTGCAAATAGGTTACATCCCTGCACTGGAGACGGTCAGGCAGAAGATAATCTCTGTCATAGGTCACTGTCCTCACATAAATAAAGCTTAATGGAGGGGAAAAAAAACAAGGTTTAGCGTTGGCACTCGCTTATTATAAAACAACATAAAAAAAAAGCTAGTGCATTTGTAATCTCCGTCTTGACTTGTGGGAAAAAAACCCCAGGATGACTGAGGTGTTTCTCACATGCCATTCAGCTATCTCACTACAGCACTACATCAATCACAGATATGTTACTACTACTGTAGCTGGAGCTACATTTCAGGGCATAAAAAAATCCCAAAAAGACATTCTTACGCATGTAGTCCCAAGAGAAGATCATTATCTGGAGCAAAGCGCTCCAAATGAAAACATGCGGTTATTTATATTCGGAGAGAGTGCTGGATGTCAGATGATGTAAACAGATGTCAGTCACTGTCTGAGAAAAACCAGGAAAAACAATACGCTCCAAAAACCAGTAATGAATCTAATAGCGGTGCTGAGCTGCACACTTCTTTCTTTCTTTCTGTTTCGTGACTCATCAAACAGAGAGTGCAAACAAACGCTGTGGCGCTCTTCTCCCGAAACCCTCAGAGACGGCAACTTCTCAGGAAAGAACTTGCAAATGTTTTGACATTTAGAGATGAGTTTTTTTTTTTTTAAACGCCCAATGCTGTGAAGCATGCAGAGGACACAAATAGAAGTGTCAGCTTTCCAATTGCATGTATATATATATATATATATATATATATATATATATATATATATATATAAATATATAAATATATATATATATTTTTTTTAAGAAAGAAAGAAATTAATGCAATCATTAAACAGTTGTGGAATTCTGGGTACATATGAAGCTACCCACTGGTACTGATGAAAGAAATAAACATAGAAAAGCAATGATGCATAGAAAATATGGCACGAGTAGATTCAAACCCCGGCACCCACTGTGTGCGTCTCTGCTTGTGTGTGTGTGTGTGTGTGTGTGTGTGTGTGTGTGAAGATGCTGATGGAGAACGGTCACTCTGGCTCTGCCGTCTCTTGCTGTCAGCACCGGGTAACGTGTTTTTCTGTGGTTGTTGTTTTTTTTTGTTGTTGTTGTTGTTTTTTTTTGTTTTTTTTACCCAGAAGTGCAACACAAATGACATTGGCATTCAGGCACACACCAGGGTTCTGAACGTCTACGGCGCCTTAATGGATCTTCATGATGGCAGTCCGGAGGCGGAGAAGGAGCTGCTGGAAAAATGTCTTTTCTAACAACGGAGTCGTTTTCCATCACAGAGCTAAAATGTGACAGGGTTCCTTCTCTCCAATGCCTTTAAATTCCCTGACAGCTCCCTGACTTTAAACATATTACAATTTCCATCACTCCTCTAAACGCTGCTCCGGTGCCGAAAATCATATGCGGCTTTTTAAGGAACGACAAAAATAATGATTGTGTCAGCGTGAGGCTGAAACATCTAATGACTCTTAAATATGAAATCAGAGAACGCTCCGAGAGCATCGGTTTTCTCAGCGTGATGGGAGATGGGGCATGATTCTTGTCATTGCACTTGGTGCATCAGTTCTGCATGGGAAAAGAACACACAGTGATGGCAGCACATGTGGCTGAGGGAAAGGATTTTGTTGTTGTTGTTGTTGTTGTTGTTGTTTTGTAAAAATAATTCATAAAAAAATTTCCTGAAATTCCGGATAATCTCCATCTGGAACACACTGGACTTGGAGATGATTTCAACTCAAAAGAGCTACAAGAGAATTTCCAGAATTTCTACAAGGCTTTGCTGAAGGGTGAGAATTTTGATTAGCAATGAATACCAATCAGGAGGCACAGAAGCACAGTGGGTAGCGCTACTGCCTCACAGCTGCGGGTACGATCCTCGTCTCGGGTTACTGTTTGTTTTGGAGTTTCTCATGTTCTCCTGGTGTTTGTGTGGGTTTTCTTCCAGGTTCTCCGATTTCCGATCACCGTCCGAAAATATGTACGGTTGTTCTAAACTGCAAACCCCTAGCTGTGACGGTGCGAGCCTGGTGTCCTCAGATAGACTGGTATACCATCCAAGGTGAATATCTGGATCACTTCCTGACCTGAGGATTGAAAAGGTTACTGAAGAATGAATGAATAAATTGAATCCCACTCAGGATCAAACCCTTATCCATGGAGCTGTGAGGCGGTCACACTACCTGCTGCTTCACCATGCCAACATGTTCCGGGCTTCAATCCTGAGCTCAGGCTACTGTCTGAGTGGATTTTCACATATTCTCGTAATGCATGAAATATTTTTTTGCAGTCGCTGGCACGCTAGAACCTTTACTGCGACAACACGTACGATTCGAGATCTTTATCATCACCGCCGGCCTGAAATCTTCCTTTCCAGGGCAATAAAAGTCTTGAATCTTGTTAAGAGGCTAGGTTCGGAGCGCAGGGTCAGCCATGATACACTTCTCCTGGAGCACAGAGGGTTAAGGGTCTTGCTGAAGGGCACAACAGTAACAGCTTGAACCCTCAATCTTCTGCTCAGCAACCCAGAGCTTTAACTACTGAGCCACCGCTGCTACCGAAAGCGAAAGCACATATATTTATAAAGCACATTTAACAACATTAACAAGCTGGACAAAGTGCTGTGCAGTAAAAATGGAGCTTATATGCATCTGAGTAACAAGAGTTTAACTCTTCTCTAAATGGACTTTAAAATGCTGGATAAAAAGCATAATGAGAACATATTATAGAAATGTCCCCATGTAGGGATGTTTGGCTGTTCCCCATGAGGAAAACTGAGCTTGTTGGGTTTAGATTTAGATTCAGGATTCACATTAATTTGCTGTGTTTAGACTGATGCCGATAAAAGGTTCTCAAAAGAACAGTAAGACTTGTGGAATAATTGAGCTCGAAGTAAACAGTCTCGTTTCAGTGTGTGAAAAGGTGCAGAAATCCTTATTCATGCTCAAAACATCTACACATGGTGATGGATAGAGACTAAAAAGAAAAAAAAAACATTTGGTAATTCTCTTGCTCTCTGCTTTTCAAAGTCTTAAACTGTGTATTCAGCTCAGCATTTCAACTGGAATAATGGGGATCGTACCCAGAGTGAGTGTGTGTGTGTGGAGTGTGTGTGTGTGTGGAGTGTGTGTGTGTGTGTGTTGGTTCTCTAGAAAGCTCACTATTACCTTGCTGATCTCTCTGCCAACTGAAAGCCTAATGCATTCGATTTGTCCTCATGTTCAGTAGGCACACTTATTCCCACACACAAAAGAGCCCCAATAACCAACCCCCACCACCTAATTTACTGTCACATCACTGCGAGCTGGGAGCAGAACCTACCCCCTGCCTAACGACCCATCATGACCCCAGAGTCGGGAACTTCTGATATTCACATGATGTCATGGAAAACCATTAGACCCTCCTATGGCTGAAATCTGTCCAACAGACAGTAGAGACAGAAATTTACCAGCATCAGGTTTTTCTCACTGTAACATACAGTCATACAGTATAACTTCCTTCCTTCCTTCCTCCCTACCTTCCAAACCTCCCTCCATCCCTCCCTCCCTTCAATTCTTCCTTCTTTCCTTCCTCCCTCCCTCATTCCATCTGTCTATTCCTTCCTTCCTTCCTTCTTTCCTTCCTTCCTTCCTTCCTTCCTTCCTTCCTCCCTCCCTCCCTCCATTTGTCTTAACCTTCCTTCCTTTTATCCATCCTTCCTTCCTTCCTCCCTCCCTTTCATCCTTCCTTCCTCGCTTCCTCCCTCCCTCTCTCCCTCCCGTCCTTCCTTCCTCCCGTCCTTCCTTCCTTCCTTCCTTCCTTCCTCCCTCCCTTTCATCCTTCCTTCCTCCCTTCCTCCCTCCCTCTTTCCCTCCCGTCCTTCCTTCCTTCCTTCCTTCCTTCCTCTTCAGTAAGTGTTTTATCCTGATGAATGTGGAATTTATTCCAGGGACACTGGGCATGAGTTGGGAAGATCCCCTGAATTTTATTCACTCAGCTATCTATCTGAGATGACCGTACTGGACAGGGGCAGGTTAACAGACAGGGTGGTAGAAATAATTCTGTCATTCTGTCTCAGGGTCTAAAACCTTTCTAGAAAATCAGCAATTAGCACACTTTCAAGTTGTTGGATAGCGATGTGCTTATAGTTTAAAGTGCTAGATTTCACCATGTAATAATTACACTGATCTCTTCGCAGTGCCTTCATCTGCATGAACGAGTGCGCTATAGTGTTGCATCCAAACCGACCCTTGACTCCGGCCCTGTGCTCCAGCTAGATGTGGGGTTTCATAGCCACAGCTGGAGCAATAACGGCAAACCAGAACCGATGGCAACCTCATTATTGTGTGTACGCCATCTAGCCTCATAGACAAGCCGATAAGGTGACAGCAAACAATGAACAAGTGTCATAAGCGGCGCTGGAGGAGATATCAGTCTCGCATGAAAGAAGCAGCGCTGAAGCTCATACAGCAACCTGGGGTGTGAAGGCCACCGCTCCGTGGTGATGCAGTGGAGAGATGAAACAGGGAGATTCCAGCCTGGAGAAATGGCACATTCTCTTCACGTCATTAGAGCTCCAAGAGTAACCTCCACCACGCAGAACAAGCCGGTGTGGATGTGTGTGCAAATGTGTGTGACTGATTAGAGAGACAGAGGAGCATGAGAAGCTAGCTGATGCCTCTGAGCTCAAAACAAGACGAGACAAGCAAGACGAGCCTCAGTGGCGAGGATTTCATGCTCCAAATTTTGATGAGTAAATTGTATGGATCAAGAAGGAAGAATGTTAATGGTGATGATTTTTTTTTTGAATGCTGCTGTGAGAAAAGAATACCACGGATCAATCTCGCCGGCCTCGGATGAAGGGCATTGGACGCTCCTGACGCGCACGATGCAAAGGCAAAGATGGGAATCGATCAAATGTACTCACATACCAACACAATGAACATGAGTGTGCTCTGAGTGCTGTGTCACTGCTCAGGGAAAAATCGCTGTCAAGTAGAATAAATAATAGACAATAATCAAGCGGTTCTGAATGAGTATTTTTCCTTACACTGGTCATAAATAAACTGCAGGCAACTAGAATCAAATTTAATTTCCTTCCTTCCTTCCTTCCTCCCTCCCTGCCTCCCTCATTCTGTCCATTCCTTCCTTCCTTCCTTCCTTCCTTCCTTCGTTCATTCATTCGTTCGTTCGTTCGTTCGTTCGTTCGTTCGTTCGTTCCTCCCTCCCTCCCTCCCTCATTCTGTCTATTCCATCCTTCCTTTCTTCCATTATTCCTTCCTTTCTACCTTCCTTCCTTCCTTCCTCCCTTCATCCATCCTTCATTCTGTCCACTCCTTCCTTCCTTCCTTCTTTCCTATCTTCCTCCCTCCCTCATTCTGCCCATTCCTTTCTTCCTCCCTCATTCATTCCTTCTTTCCATTCTTCCTCACTCCCTCCTTCGCCCCCTTACTCCATCTGTATATTTCCTTCCTTCCTTCCTTCCTTCCTTCCTTCCTTCCTTCCTTCCTTCCTTTTCAGTAAATGGTTTATCCTGATGTATGCAAGAGATTATTCCATTATTCCAGGGACGCTGGGCATGAATTGGGAAGATCCCCTAAATGGGATGCCAGTTCAGGCAGAGCTGAGCACGTAGAGCAGCATGCAGCGAGCGAGAGCATTAAAAATGAGCGTGAGGTGCCATGAACTGTGCACATAAATATATTCGCAAGTCAGGAGCAGTGAAATTGAGACAGAGTACAGAGAAACTGTTGCTGGTGCAAGCGGTAAAAAAAAGAAGATTCCTTTAAACTGGGTCCACTTTTTGCTCCTTAATGACTGCTTATTACTAAGTAATTACTCGTTTCTGTCATTAATGAGTACCAAGTAATATGTACTCAAAGTCGGTGGCATTCATGCATTCTCTCTATAAAAAAAAAGAAAGATATTTAAAATGAACACTAATAGACTTATAGGGCAGCACTAATAAAGAGTAACACAGCAGATGACAAGGACAAGCAGTTGTGTAAATGAGCTCCTTGCAGATTTGAAATTGACTGTCAGCAAAGCAGATCAGGTGACCTTTGGACTCCTGAGAGCTTTGTTTTTAGCCTTATTGATTAAAGGGCACTAAGCAGCTTCACCGTATACCAAGAGGCCATAATGTCATCACAAAAGCAAATACAGCCTTAAAGGCCACCTAGCATATGCTCCCACACCTACACACACGCCTACACAAACACCCACATGATGTTGTCCAAGGACAGGAGTGAGTCACGGCTCATGTGAAATTGTAGATTAGGACACCGACCTTGGCGGCAACCCTCTCGGCTGAACTGATGACAGGCGACCCGTCAGAAAAGCAGGCAGACGAGAAAGCGTGCGCATTTTATTTACTGTGCATTAAACATGCAGACAGATGCGAGCGCCATAACAAGCCGAGCCGCGGGTTTTACAAGCTGCCTCCAGATAGGTAAATATAGAGGGGGGATTAGGTGTAAAATCGTTAGCCATGTTCGGTTTGTAAATGAGGCGGATTACACTGCAATCGAGCACCCACGGCGTCTTCAAAAAACAAATCGCGTACGTCAGGTGGCTGCCTGTGGAGAGGCAAACGGATTGCGCCTTTGTGATATTCACAATCATGATAAGATCTTGCCAACAGAGGGAAGCAGCTGCATACTTCAGAAGGGGGAAAAAAAATGGAAGTTCACAATCAGATTATGGTAAATGAGCATGTGTCTGTTTTTCACTGCCGTAGATGTATGGGGACAAGAGAGAGATGAAGACGAAGGGAGAGAGCTGGAAGGAAAGAGTGAGCAAAGACTGATAGGGGAAGAAGGAAATAAAAGGAGAAAGAAAAATGCAGCATGGCAGCTTTCTTTTTTCCTTTCTGTCCCCTAAAACCAAAGCCTTTTCAAGGACATGACATGCTCTCTCTCTCTTTCTTTCTCTCTCTCTCTGTCTCTCTCTCTCTCTCTCTCTCTATCTAATTATCATCAGTTAATTATAAAATCAAACATCAGAATAGGGAAACACTATGATGTCAGTGCAGATTGTTGGTGCTGGTTTGAGTATTTTACTTATATATATATACGTATGGTTCTGGAAATAGTCCTGGAATTGTCATGCACACTAGTCTCAGAGTCTGGAGTTTACACAAAATGCTGTGGAACATAAACATCCAGTTAGTGAGCACTTCACTGGGTAGAAACGTCTTGGTGTCGAGAGCGGTCAGAGGAGATTGGTCAGTCCAGAAAAAGGCTATAGTAGCTCAAATCATCACTCTGTACATTCAAGCTGAGCAGAAAAGCATGTCAGAAGACAATACATGTTCAGTACACACTTATCCCATTCACTTTAAATGTGTGTTCCGTAAAGCTGTTTCTGCTCACCATGGTGATCGGGGTGGTCACAATTTACACTAGAAATATAACAGGCAGGACAGTGGACAGTGACAGACGGTAATAAAAGTGGGCAAAATGTTTATAAACTTCACTTCGTTTGTGTGATTCTGACACAGTTGTGTAACGTCATTTGTTTTCAATAGTCTAGAAGTGCTAAAGATAATTTAGTGCATCGGTCATTATTTTTTATGGGAAGGAGGAGGGAGGAAACAAGAAAGCCCAGACGAAGCACACGGATATGTACAAAGCTCCGCGCAGACATTAATCCACTTCAGATCCGGTCTTGGTCAGTTATTTTCGTGTTGTTATATCACTAGGCTAAGTTCATAGTCATTAATGGTGTCTGTGAATAGCTGGGAAAGTCTTTCACATTGTGTATTTTAACCGAAGGCTACGTCTCTACAGTCACTTCTGATCAGCGCAGGAGGAAGCGCCGGTTACGTGTTTGACCTGCATTCATCAAGAAAACTCCCCCAGTCTCCGAATAGCTCAGATGGCCTTGTGTGCTGCCTTGTGCGTGACTCTCTACATCAGACAAACAGCTCTGCTCCCCTACACTGCTGACATTTTCATTTCCCTTAACTGTTCAAAAATAAAAGGAGGGGGGAAAAAAAATGAAAGAGAAACAGTCACATATTAGTTCAAACAGCAGGGCGAGTCTAAGTGAAGTCCAGAACCTCGTCACACACACACACACACACACACACCTGCTCATGCTTCACTGCCTCATCTGTGATACACACAGGCCAAAGCTGTGCTGCCCCTGTAGTGGACCAGAGCAGTGATTAATCGCTACACCCGTAATCATACCCAAAGGTCTCAGTTTAATTAAAAACAAAGTTCTGCTTTCATTATTCCAGTCAAATTGGATGTTGATAAGGACCTTCTTCACCCCACTCCCCTATTCTTTCTGCCTGCTTATTTTCCACCACATTCTAATAAGATAGACTTTTTTTTTGTTGCATTATTCTAACAGCTAAATAACTCTACACCTACATCGTACTCGATCCTAAAGAAATACTAGGTTGTAATGTACAATTATACCACCACGGCGCTGGTGGATTGTCGAATCTCACTGGTTAGAAGGTGCGGCTCTGACCACGGCACCAGCTGCAAGGTTTATATTAATGCATTCGTCCTAATATGCTCTTGTTTCTATAGTAACAATGGATGACAGACTGCTCCATAAAACATACTACTGCTAATAATAAACGGATATTTAAAAAAAAAAAGCATTGTTGTTTTGTTAAGTAAAATATAAATTGATTAACATGCTAATATACACCAGTCAGGCATAACATTATGACCACCTGCCAAATATTGTGTTGGTCCCCCTTTTGCTGCAAAAACAGCAAAACCGTCAAGGCATGGACCACAATAGATCCCTGAAGGTGTGCTGTGATACCAAGACGTTAGCAGCAGATCCTTAGTTGCGGCCTTTACTGAACAAGTCCGATCCTTGGAGGTGGGGCCTCCGTGGATCGGACTTGTTTGTCCAGCACATCCCACAGATGCTCGATTGGATACACAATTTGGCCCTCCGTCAAACTCAAGCTCAAATCCGTACTCTTGTCCATTTTTCCTGCTTCTAACACATCAACTTTGAGGACAAAATGTTCACTTGCTGCCTAATATATCCCACCCACTAACAGGTACCATGATGAGGAGATCATCAGTCTTATTCACTTCACCTGGCAGTGGTCATAATGTTATGCCTGATCGGTGTATGTTTTCTGTAAGACGTTTTTGGAAGGAGTCTCCAGTGCGTTTTCCACAGCAGGAAAGCATTCTGTCTTGGAAAAGAGGTTTTTTTATTTGTCTTATTGACCCTCAGGAGAGGTCAAAGGTTTATAGTAGCTGCTAAAAGATTAATTAAATGTAACTATAAATGGTTAAAAAACATGACATAGCATTATTTAATAAATAATAATTGGCTGTAGTAGAAACCATTTCTGAGCACGTTGCTATTAGAATAGAAGAACCAGGAATAATCTGTTTTTTATCTGTTTTGATGAACAGATAAAAAGATGAAATGATTCTCAAGTTTTACAATCTTAGCAATCTTTTAATAGAAATGTTTTCTGGTCAGTTTTTCACCACAGAATCTTAGCTGAAAAGTAGAAAGTTTCTTTGTATTGTTTTTGGAAAGTGTTGAATGAAAAAACAGCATTAGAGTCTCTGTGTCTCACATCTGTCTCATCCTGTGAGCTTTATTGTTCAAGTCATTAGAGTACTCGAGCGGAAACTCTCAGCTCTGTTTCTCTTCTCTCTTGTAGTGCAGCCAAATGTCCAAATATGTCATGTACAGTATTCCTATCAACCCCTACTCCCATTTCCTCTCACCGTATCCCAGTTAAACACATCTACTCCTTTATCCACGCACCAGGACAGCTTCATGCACCAGAAGAGCCGGACAGGTAAGCCTGAGCAGTGTCCAGAGGCTTGTTTGCTCAGTAAACACAGGAGCCGATACTTCAGCACAAACGGCTAATCCACGTGTGCGATGGCTCAAGATAGGCTCGAGTGATGTGATGGGGTGAAGCATTAGGAAGTGCATTAGCTCCGACTGTGTGAATGATCTGGTGTCCATTTGTCCACTTCTAAACTACCCATTACTCTACACTTAAAAGGTGGGGGAGGGGGAGTTTGGGGGAGGTCCAATATTTCTATTGGATATATTTATATGATGCATGAATTTCATATATTTGAATCTACATATAATATACAATTCTTATAAATTTGCCTATGTGCCTTTCTTGTTTTTTGTTTAAAAATACAATTTAAAATGATAAATAATAATACAGCTCAGACCTCTAAACACAAATCTCAAAATTTTTTAATCTGAAAACACAAGAAATGTTTTTAGGTTCTACTGAAACAACTTAAATGGTATTTTGGCTTCATAAATCGACACAGCAATTTTAATTTATTTTAATATTATCGCATTCATTTGACTACGGAACTTGCAGTTATTTTGAATTATTTCGATTAAGTAACTCATTATTACATTATATTATTTCATAATTTTGCTAGGAGTTGATTCATTTGATTAATGAAGTTTTAAAAATTTTATCTCATTATTTTGACTCAGTGGTAACAAGACTTGGTCACATGAAAGTAGCTCCTTATTTCAGGACATCTCATTAACTTTAACTTAACTCGTTATTGCAGGATAATATCTTATTATGTTGACTAAGTAGCTGACTATTGCAAGATAATATCTCATTACATTAACTTAATAATTCGTTATTATAAGATATCTCATTATTTTAACTTAATAACTCATTGTTTTAAGATAATATCTCATTATTTTGACTAACTCATTATTTAAAGATATCTCATTATTTTGACTAAGCAGCTTGTCATTACAAGATAATATCTCGTTATTTTAACTACATAGCTCATTATTTCAAGATATTGTCATTATTTTAACTTATTAAAAGATATCTCCTTATTTTAACTTAACAACTCATTATTTCAAGATAATATCTCATTGTTTTAATGTAGTAGCTCGTTATTTCAAGATATCTCATTGTTTTAACTTAGTAACTCATTATTTCAAGATAATATCTCATTATTTTAACTTATTAACTTATTGCAAGATAATATCTTACTATTTTAACTTAGTAACTTTGCCCTAAAGGACTTTGCACTCTAGCCAACATTAGTTGAGGAGACTGTAGAATTAGAGCATATTCTTCCCCTCGTACATCGTGTTGTTAACTTATTAAATATATCATTTGAGTGACATGACACTGTGAATAGAATTTACACTTAAACCTGGCCTAGGATCCGAACTCAAAGGCAAGATTTAACCACCATTTTTACATCCGGAGTAATGAATCCTCACTGAGTGCATGGGTGCAGAGTGTCCATCACACACTCTCATCAATAATGACCTCAAAGTAACCGTTATTCAACACTCCGGTTCGGAATTACCCGACAAATGCTATGAGCATCCGCTGTTTGAAATTCACTAAGTAGGCATTTTGACTTCAGGAAGGACCTCCCCATACATTTTTCTAGCTGTTAGCATACAGATGTACCATTAGGCCAAACTGCAGCCTTGGGTCTTATACCTATTAAGAAAAAAGCTAGTATGCTGAAACTCTGGAAACAGCCCATTAATGTGCTAATCTGCTCTGACTACATACACTTAGAGGGAAAAGTCATCCTTTAAACCTCCTCTTAATGCAGGCTTTTATTTAAATGCAGCATATTTTCTAGACTATAGGACATTATGCAGTTTGACCAAATATAATTTTTTCATTAGCATAAATGGCCATTTGTTGGTCATTTTTTTCCCCCCAGTACTTGCATGAATGTTTATCAGCACTAAATACAGTCAAATCTTTCACTTTAATAATTAACACACTTCTAAACAAAACACACAAATTGGTCCAGGAGACAGGCACCGATAAGATGTGCTAACTGAGCAGCACTTGAGAATCTCAGCCTCCTGAGTGGTAATTACAGTTTGGAGAGCTATTCAGATGGATTTTTTCTCCTTGGAGGTCGGAAACTTCTGAATGCGTCATTAGTCTGTGAGTCCTTCTACCTCAACAACATTTACAGCTTAAAACAGCAGTCTGAATGTCTGACGCAGGGCCTATTGCTGCTCGGAACCAAAATTCAGCTTCTGTTTAATTTGTGTTTCATACACAATTAGGACTATGTGAAGCAGAGAGAAATATAGGTACAGTATATCACCCACAGAGTAGCCCACTTAGGAGTGTAATATTTAGTGATCACTACTGAACAGGAGATAAACTAAACCTCTTAGTGTTTTTAAGAATCGGTACAAACAGTGATGTACCAGCATTTTTAACATGCTGTATATCTTTAACAAAAACATTGTATACTGTGGATTTTTGGTTTGTTCTGTTCCTATTAAATTGACCTGTATTTGCATCCACATCTCCGAATGGGTTCTCTGACAGCAACTATACATTACTAAAGAGTAGCAAACAATAATAAATAAAATGGTTTATGGTTTTTTAACACAGACGTTTTTCTGTAACATTTAACTATTTCCTATGTGAAAGTCAGTAATGCAGAATATTTATTTAATTATATGTTTACTTATTTATCTTTCTAACAATGAATCCCAAAGAATTCAATCAGTACAATTAAAATTTGACATGACATTGATCCAACCAAGAACCAGAGAGATACCAGTACATTATTATGATATTGTGTATTGGATAGTGGGGGGAAAAAAAAGTGAATATATTTTCTCTAAACCTGTAACAAATGGAAAGATTGGAGCTACATCAACCATACATAACATTATGACCACCTGCCTAATAATGCCTTGGTCTCCCTTTTGCTGCCAAAACAGCCCTGACAAGTCCTGCACTGTGTATTCTGACCCCTTTCTATTAGAACCAGCATTAACGTCTTCAGCAATTTGAGCAACAGTAGCTCGTCTGTTGGATCGGATCACACGGACCAGCCTTCACTCCCCACGTGCATCAGTGAGCCTCGGCCGCCCATGACCCTGTCGCCGGTTCACCACTGTTCCTTCCTTGGACCACTTTTGAGAGATACTGACCACTGCAGACCAGGAACAACCCATGCAGTTTTGGAGATGCTCTGATCCATCATTGTCTAGCCATCACAAATTTGGCCCTTGTGTTATTCCCTACCTTTAGATGGGTATCGTCCGAAACTCGAGCTTTCAGAAGCGGTATCGAGACTTTAACAAGCCAAACAGCTAACTGAATAAAAGCTAACTGATTCAAATCATACAGTTAAAAATAGTTAATAGCGTATTCTGAACCTGTTATATACAGTATTCCAACAGAATCAATTATTTAACAAGGCTCTAATATAAACAGACCTGAATATTTTATGCTCCTGTGCTATTACATTATTTATACTCTTAAAAAATAATAAACTTGGGTAGTTGTCTTTAAGTGGACATTCTGGTGTAAGCTGTAAATACAGTGACATCATCGTGCACGTCTTTTCAACGCAGGAGGTATTAATAAAGTTATATACATTTTTTTTTTTGTGCACTCAAATAACCTTTTTGTAATGGTATTGATTTTTCCATAAGTCTTACACTCCGGGGGATTTACTGCCCAGAAATTACATCTAAATGCAGCTCATAGGTTTAATGTATTGTAAAATATTAAATGTGAAATGGTGTACATCACACATCACCTGGGTGAGAGTTTTTTAGATTTGTGATACTGTAATAAGAAGATTCTGCTGCATGATGTGAAGGAGATGAGGAATTAGTGTGAAGTCTTTAAACCCAGAGGCCATAGCACGAGATTCGAGGCGCACCCGGAAGCGGATCCCGCCGTGACCTCTATAGGGGGCTGTATGAAAGCGTCCGGTCCTGTGCGCTTTCAGAGGATGGCGTGTTCGACAGCAAAAAGAATTACGTGCTTCCCACAATCAAATTCAATTCAGGAAAATCTGACTGTTGCCACAGAAGGCAGCTGTAGCGGAACAATACAAACCCCACAGCGTGACCGAGCGTCTCAGGCCTCACCAAAAGATGTCTGATTGCATGTCCAATCAATGCTAATCCCGACCATGGATTTCTCTCGCTGTCTGTTTTTTCGAGAGCTAACGTTCTCATGCAGTGCCTGATTTTTCTGTGCTCTTAGAAAACAAAGTCCAACAAACACAAGAAGCAGAAAAAATAATAGCGATCTTACCTGGTTCGGTAACACCTATGAAAAAAAGAGAGAGAAAGAGAGAGAGAGAGAGAGAGAGAGAGAGAGAAAAATTCACAGAGTCAGGAATGTGTCACCATCTTCTTTCCACAAAAGCAGGAAAATATCAGAGATTAATTTAGACAAGTTCACATCTTTAGATTACTTCCTCACACGCTTGCCAAATTCACAGACAGAAATGACGGTGTAATTTGTGATAGAAGGAGGCCATTAACGCCGGGACGTTGTTCTGTGAAGCCTAAATCTTTTTATGCTGCAAAACAGGGTAGCGTTCACCTTCATGAGGTTTTGTGGAGAATTAGTGGGATCAGCTTTGCTGTAAATTCAGTCGTTGTGGATTATAGGTCTGATTCATCAACTTAAAACAGCAAACACCGACAGCACAGAGGTCTATAGGCTAGGTCATATGTTTACACACTGATAAAGTGCCAATAAATTAGGACAGCTCTATTATTCTGCACTGAAAGACGCCAAGTTTAATACCTTCCAATTACGCATCCGTCTGCAAACCACAAATGTGGAAGAGTCGCAGTGTACTCTGGCAACCAAACCAGGCCAGAAAATGGGAGTAATTTTACAAAGTATGTTTCAATAGCCATTACTGTGATTTGTTTTATTAAGATTAATGTGTATAACCAGGACTTGTTTTTCAACCATAGTGCACTTTATAAATGCAAATGCTGGGGACCAAAAAAACTGGCCAACTTGTGAAAGGAAAAAGACCAGTCTTAGATATATATATATATATATATATATATATATATATATGCACTGATCAGCCATAACATTGTGAGCAGTGAGAGGTGAAGTGAATAAGACTGATGATCTCATCATGGCACCTGTTAGTGGGTGGGATATATTAGGCAGCAAGTGACCATTTTGTCTTCAAAGTTGATGTTAGAAGCAGGAAAAATGGACAAGCGTAAGGATTTGAGCGAGTTTGACCAAAGGGCCAAATTGTGATGGCTAGACCACTGGATCAGAGCATCTCTTGCAGCTCTGCAGCTCTTGTGGGGTGTTCCCAGTCTGCAGTGGTCATTATCTATATATATCTATATATATATCTATATATTTAGTGGTCTATATATATATATGTGTGTGTGTGTGTGTGTGTGTGTGTGTAGAGAGTGAGAGAGAGAGAGAGAGAGAGAGAGAGAGAGAGAAAGAGAAAGAGAAGAGTAAATTCATTTCCTATACCCATCACATCATTTAGTTTTTTACACATAAATTAAAAAAAAAAAGTATGTTGCATATAAAGTTTTTAATTCATCTTCCTATTTCATTTCACATCTAACTGCTGGGAGCCGATCCTATAAAGACTTGATAATAAATTCCCAAGTCCAGGCTTCGAAAGCTAAGAGTAAACCCCAAAGATTTAGAATCGATTCCACACAAAAATTATTCGCCTCACAAAAAAGTAAATAAAAAAAAAAACATTTAACAACACAGACAGGGGAAATCTGTTCATTCCTTCATTTTTCATTTTTTGTTTGTTTGTTCCTTCCTTTATTCATTTGTCTTTGTTTTTTCACTTGCTCCTTCATTCATCTTTTTGTTTTGGTTTGTTCATCATACCTTTGTTCATGTCTGTCTGCCTTTTTTTTGTTCATTCCTTCATCTGTCTGTCGTTGTTAATTCTTTTCTTTGTTTGTTTTTTTGTTTGTTCATTCCTTCATCTGTCTGACTTTGTTCATTCTTTCTTTTCTTTGTTTGTTTGTCTGTTTGTTTGTTCATTCCTTCATCTGTCTGACTTTGTTCATTCTTTCTTTTCTTTGTTTGTTTGTCTGTTTGTTTGTTCATTCCTTCATCTGTCTGACTTTGTTTATTCTTTCATTTGTTTGTTTCTTCAATCATTCCTTGGTCTGTCTGTCTTGGTTTGTTCATCATACCTTTGTTCATGTCTGTCTGCCTGTTCTTTTGTTCATTCCTTCATTCATCTGTCTGCTTTTGTCCATTCTTTGTGTATCTGTGTCAGCTTGTTTATTTCTTTGTTTCTTCTTTATCCTTTCATTCATCTGTCTGGCTTTGTTTATTCTTCCGTTTGTTTGTTCATTCCTTCATCTGTCTGTCTTTGTTCATTCTTTCTTTTCTTTGTTTGTTTGTTCATTCCTTCATCTGTCTCACATAGTTTATTCTTTCTTGTGTTTGTCTCATTCCTTCATATGTCTGTCTTTGTTCATTCTTTTCTTTGTTTGTTTGTTTGTTCATTCCTTCATCTGTCTGACTTTGTTCATTCTTTTCTTTGTTTGTTCATTCCTTTATCTGTCTGACTTTGTTTATTTTTTTCTTTTCTTTGTTTGTTTGTTCATTCCTTCATCTGTCTCACAGTTTATTCTTTCTTTTGTTTGTCTCATTTCTTCATCTGTCTGACTTTGTTCATTCTTTTGTTTGTTTGTTCATTCTTTGATCTGTCTGAATTTGTTCATTCTTTCATTTCTTTGTCTGTCTTATTTTTTTGTTTGTTGTTTCTTCATTCATTCTTTCATCTGTCTGCTTTTTTTCATTCTTTTCTGTGTCAATTTGTTTATTTCGTTGTTTCTTCTATACCCCTTCCTTCATCTGCCTGGCTTTGTGCATCCTTTCCTTTTTTGTTTGTTTCTTCATTCATTCTTTCATTTGTTTGTCTTTGTTCATCATTTTCTTTGTTTGTTTGTTCATTCCTTCATCTGTCTGTCTTTGATCATTCTTTCCTTTGTTTGTTTGTTCATTCCTTCATCTGTCTGACTTTGATCATTCTTTTCTTTGTTTGTTTGTTCATTCCTTCATCTCTGTTTTTGATCATTCTTTTCTTTGTTTGTTTGTTCATTCCTTCATCTGTCTGACTTTGTTCATTCTTTTCTTTGTTTGTTTGTTCATTCATTCCTTCATCTGTCTGTCTTTGATCATTCTTTTCTTTGTTTGTTTGTTCATTCATTCCTTCATCTGTCTGTCTTTGATCATTCTTTTCTTTGTTTGTTTGTTCATTCCTTCATCTGTCTGACTTTGATCATTCTTTTCTTTGTTTGTTTGTTCATTCATTCCTTCATCTGTCTGTCTTTGATCATTCTTTTCTTTGTTTGTTTGTTCATTCCTTCATCTGTCTGACTTTGATCATTCTTTTCTTTGTTTGTTTGTTCATTCATTCCTTCATCTGTCTGACTTTGTTCATTCTTTTCTTTGTTTGTTTGTTCATTCATTCCTTCATCTGTCTGTCTTTGATCATTCTTTTCTTTGTTTGTTTGTTCATTCATTCCTTCATCTGTCTGACTTTGTTCATTCTTTTCTTTGTTTGTTTGTTCATTCATTCCTTCATCTGTCTGACTTTGTTCATTCTTTTCTTTGTTTGTTTGTTCATTCATTCCTTCATCTGTCTGTCTTTGATCATTCTTTTCTTTGTTTGTTTGTTCATTCCTTCATCTGTCTGACTTTGTTCATTCTTTTCTTTGTTTGTTTGTTCATTCATTCCTTCATCTGTCTGTCTTTGATCATTCTTTTCTTTGTTTGTTTGTTCATTCCTTCATCTGTCTGACTTTGATCATTCTTTTCTTTGTTTGTTTGTTCATTCATTCCTTCATCTGTCTGTCTTTGATCATTCTTTTCTTTGTTTGTTTGTTCATTCCTTCATCTGTCTGACTTTGATCATTCTTTTCTTTGTTTGTTTGTTCATTCCTTCATCTGTCTGTCTTTGATCATTCTTTTCTTTGTTTGTTTGTTCATTCCTTCATCTGTCTGAATTTGATCATTCTTTTCTTTGTTTGTTTGTTCATTCCTTCATCTGTCTGTCTTTGATCATTCTTTTCTTTGTTTGTTTGTTCATTCATTCCTTCATCTGTCTGTCTTTGATCATTCTTTTCTTTGTTTGTTTGTTCATTCCTTCATCTGTCTGACTTTGATCATTCTTTTCTTTGTTTGTTTGTTCATTCATTCCTTCATCTGTCTGACTTTGTTCATTCTTTTCTTTGTTTGTTTGTTCATTCATTCCTTCATCTGTCTGTCTTTGATCATTCTTTTCTTTGTTTGTTTGTTCATTCATTCCTTCATCTGTCTGACTTTGTTCATTCTTTTCTTTGTTTGTTTGTTCATTCCTTCATCTGTCTGACTTTGTTCATTCTTTTCTTTGTTTGTTTGTTCATTCATTCCTTCATCTGTCTGTCTTTGATCATTCTTTTCTTTGTTTGTTTGTTCATTCCTTCATCTGTCTGACTTTGTTCATTCTTTTCTTTGTTTGTTTGTTCATTCATTCCTTCATCTGTCTGTCTTTGATCATTCTTTTCTTTGTTTGTTTGTTCATTCCTTCATCTGTCTGACTTTGATCATTCTTTTCTTTGTTTGTTTGTTCATTCATTCCTTCATCTGTCTGTCTTTGATCATTCTTTTCTTTGTTTGTTTGTTCATTCCTTCATCTGTCTGACTTTGATCATTCTTTTCTTTGTTTGTTTGTTCATTCCTTCATCTGTCTGAATTTGATCATTCTTTTCTTTGTTTGTTTGTTCATTCCTTCATCTGTCTGTTTTTGTTCATTCTTCCCTTTGTTTGTCTGTCTTATTTTTTTAGTTGCTTTGTTCCTTATTTCATTCATTTATCTGTTCATTTCTTCTTGCGTTCATTCATTAGTTCATGTTTGTTTTTTGTTTGTTCATTCCTTCATCTGTCTGACTTTGTTCATTCTTTTCTTTGTTTGTTTGTTCATTCATTCCTTCATCTGTCTGACTTTGTTCATTCTTTTCTTTGTTTGTTTGTTTGTTCATTCCTTCATCTGTCTGTCTTTGATCATTCTTTTCTTTGTTTGTTCATTCATTCCTTCATCTGTCTGACTTTGTTCATTCTTTTCTTTGTTTGTTTGTTTGTTCATTCCTTCATCTGTCTGTCTTTGATCATTCTTTTCTTTGTTTGTTTGTTCATTCCTTCATCTGTCTGACTTTGTTCATTCTTTTCTTTGTTTGTTTGTTCATTCATTCCTTCATCTGTCTGTCTTTGATCATTCTTTTCTTTGTTTGTTTGTTCATTCCTTCATCTGTCTGACTTTGTTCATTCTTTTCTTTGTTTGTTTGTTCATTCATTCCTTCATCTGTCTGTCTTTGATCATTCTTTTCTTTGTTTGTTTGTTCATTCCTTCATCTGTCTGACTTTGTTCATTCTTTTCTTTGTTTGTTTGTTCATTCATTCCTTCATCTGTCTGTCTTTGATCATTCTTTTCTTTGTTTGTTTGTTCATTCCTTCATCTGTCTGACTTTGTTCATTCTTTTCTTTGTTTGTTTGTTCATTCATTCCTTCATCTGTCTGTCTTTGATCATTCTTTTCTTTGTTTGTTTGTTCATTCCTTCATCTGTCTGAATTTGATCATTCTTTTCTTTGTTTGTTTGTTCATTCATTCCTTCATCTGTCTGTCTTTGATCATTCTTTTCTTTGTTTGTTTGTTCATTCCTTCATCTCTGTTTTTGTTCATTCTTCCCTTTGTTTGTCTGTCTTATTTTTTTAGTTGCTTTGTTCCTTATTTCATTCATTTATCTGTTCATTTCTTCTTGCGTTCATTCATTAGTTCATGTTTGTTTTTTGTTTGTTCATTCCTTCATCTGTCTGACTTTGTTCATTCTTTTCTTTGTTTGTTTGTTCATTCATTCCTTCATCTGTCTGACTTTGTTCATTCTTTTCTTTGTTTGTTTGTTTGTTCATTCCTTCATCTGTCTGTCTTTGATCATTCTTTTCTTTGTTTGTTCATTCATTCCTTCATCTGTCTGACTTTGTTCATTCTTTTCTTTGTTTGTTTGTTCATTCATTCCTTCATCTGTCTGACTTTGTTCATTCTTTTCTTTGTTTGTTTGTTTGTTCATTCCTTCATCTGTCTGTCTTTGATCATTCTTTTCTTTGTTTGTTCATTCATTCCTTCATCTGTCTGACTTTGTTCATTCTTTTCTTTGTTTGTTTGTTCATTCATTCCTTCATCTGTCTGACTTTGTTCATTCTTTTCTTTGTTTGTTTGTTTGTTCATTCCTTCATCTGTCTGTCTTTGATCATTCTTTTCTTTGTTTGTTCATTCATTCCTTCATCTGTCTGACTTTGTTCATTCTTTTCTTTGTTTGTTTGTTTGTTCATTCCTTCATCTGTCTGTCTTTGATCATTCTTTTCTTTGTTTGTTTGTTCATTCCTTCATCTGTCTGACTTTGTTCATTCTTTTCTTTGTTTGTTTGTTCATTCATTCCTTCATCTGTCTGTCTTTGATCATTCTTTTCTTTGTTTGTTTGTTCATTCCTTCATCTGTCTGACTTTGTTCATTCTTTTCTTTGTTTGTTTGTTCATTCATTCCTTCATCTGTCTGTCTTTGATCATTCTTTTCTTTGTTTGTTTGTTCATTCCTTCATCTGTCTGACTTTGTTCATTCTTTTCTTTGTTTGTTTGTTCATTCATTCCTTCATCTGTCTGTCTTTGATCATTCTTTTCTTTGTTTGTTTGTTCATTCCTTCATCTGTCTGACTTTGTTCATTCTTTTCTTTGTTTGTTTGTTCATTCATTCCTTCATCTGTCTGTCTTTGATCATTCTTTTCTTTGTTTGTTTGTTCATTCCTTCATCTGTCTGACTTTGTTCATTCTTTTCTTTGTTTGTTTGTTCATTCATTCCTTCATCTGTCTGTCTTTGATCATTCTTTTCTTTGTTTGTTTGTTCATTCCTTCATCTGTCTGAATTTGATCATTCTTTTCTTTGTTTGTTTGTTCATTCATTCCTTCATCTGTCTGTCTTTGATCATTCTTTTCTTTGTTTGTTTGTTCATTCCTTCATCTCTGTTTTTGTTCATTCTTCCCTTTGTTTGTCTGTCTTATTTTTTTAGTTGCTTTGTTCCTTATTTCATTCATTTATCTGTTCATTTCTTCTTGCGTTCATTCATTAGTTCATGTTTGTTTTTTGTTTGTTCATTCCTTCATCTGTCTGACTTTGTTCATTCTTTTCTTTGTTTGTTTGTTCATTCATTCCTTCATCTGTCTGACTTTGTTCATTCTTTTCTTTGTTTGTTTGTTTGTTCATTCCTTCATCTGTCTGTCTTTGATCATTCTTTTCTTTGTTTGTTCATTCATTCCTTCATCTGTCTGACTTTGTTCATTCTTTTCTTTGTTTGTTTGTTCATTCATTCCTTCATCTGTCTGACTTTGTTCATTCTTTTCTTTGTTTGTTTGTTTGTTCATTCCTTCATCTGTCTGTCTTTGATCATTCTTTTCTTTGTTTGTTCATTCATTCCTTCATCTGTCTGACTTTGTTCATTCTTTTCTTTGTTTGTTTGTTCATTCATTCCTTCATCTGTCTGTCTTTGATCATTCTTTTCTTTGTTTGTTTGTTCATTCCTTCATCTGTCTGACTTTGTTCATTCTTTTCTTTGTTTGTTTGTTCATTCATTCCTTCATCTGTCTGTCTTTGATCATTCTTTTCTTTGTTTGTTTGTTCATTCCTTCATCTGTCTGACTTTGTTCATTCTTTTCTTTGTTTGTTTGTTCATTCATTCCTTCATCTGTCTGTCTTTGATCATTCTTTTCTTTGTTTGTTTGTTCATTCCTTCATCTGTCTGACTTTGTTCATTCTTTTCTTTGTTTGTTTGTTCATTCATTCCTTCATCTGTCTGTCTTTGATCATTCTTTTCTTTGTTTGTTTGTTCATTCCTTCATCTGTCTGACTTTGTTCATTCTTTTCTTTGTTTGTTTGTTCATTCATTCCTTCATCTGTCTGTCTTTGATCATTCTTTTCTTTGTTTGTTTGTTCATTCCTTCATCTGTCTGACTTTGTTCATTCTTTTCTTTGTTTGTTTGTTCATTCATTCCTTCATCTGTCTGACTTTGTTCATTCTTTTCTTTGTTTGTTTGTTTGTTCATTCCTTCATCTGTCTGTCTTTGATCATTCTTTTCTTTGTTTGTTCATTCATTCCTTCATCTGTCTGACTTTGTTCATTCTTTTCTTTGTTTGTTTGTTTGTTCATTCCTTCATCTGTCTGTCTTTGATCATTCTTTTCTTTGTTTGTTTGTTCATTCCTTCATCTGTCTGACTTTGTTCATTCTTTTCTTTGTTTGTTTGTTCATTCATTCCTTCATCTGTCTGTCTTTGATCATTCTTTTCTTTGTTTGTTTGTTCATTCCTTCATCTGTCTGACTTTGTTCATTCTTTTCTTTGTTTGTTTGTTCATTCATTCCTTCATCTGTCTGTCTTTGATCATTCTTTTCTTTGTTTGTTTGTTCATTCCTTCATCTGTCTGACTTTGTTCATTCTTTTCTTTGTTTGTTTGTTCATTCATTCCTTCATCTGTCTGTCTTTGATCATTCTTTTCTTTGTTTGTTTGTTCATTCCTTCATCTGTCTGACTTTGTTCATTCTTTTCTTTGTTTGTTTGTTCATTCATTCCTTCATCTGTCTGTCTTTGATCATTCTTTTCTTTGTTTGTTTGTTCATTCCTTCATCTGTCTGAATTTGATCATTCTTTTCTTTGTTTGTTTGTTCATTCATTCCTTCATCTGTCTGTCTTTGATCATTCTTTTCTTTGTTTGTTTGTTCATTCCTTCATCTCTGTTTTTGTTCGTTCTTCCCTTTGTTTGTCTGTCTTATTTTTTTAGTTGCTTTGTTCCTTATTTCATTCATTTATCTGTTCATTTCTTCTTGCGTTCATTCATTAGTTCATGTTTGTTTTTTGTTTGTTCATTCCTTCATCTGTCTGACTTTGTTCATTCTTTTCTTTGTTTGTTTGTTCATTCATTCCTTCATCTGTCTGACTTTGTTCATTCTTTTCTTTGTTTGTTTGTTTGTTCATTCCTTCATCTGTCTGTCTTTGATCATTCTTTTCTTTGTTTGTTCATTCATTCCTTCATCTGTCTGACTTTGTTCATTCTTTTCTTTGTTTGTTTGTTCATTCATTCCTTCATCTGTCTGACTTTGTTCATTCTTTTCTTTGTTTGTTTGTTTGTTCATTCCTTCATCTGTCTGTCTTTGATCATTCTTTTCTTTGTTTGTTCATTCATTCCTTCATCTGTCTGACTTTGTTCATTCTTTTCTTTGTTTGTTTGTTCATTCATTCCTTCATCTGTCTGACTTTGTTCATTCTTTTCTTTGTTTGTTTGTTTGTTCATTCCTTCATCTGTCTGTCTTTGATCATTCTTTTCTTTGTTTGTTCATTCATTCCTTCATCTGTCTGACTTTGTTCATTCTTTTCTTTGTTTGTTTGTTTGTTCATTCCTTCATCTGTCTGTCTTTGATCATTCTTTTCTTTGTTTGTTTGTTCATTCCTTCATCTGTCTGACTTTGTTCATTCTTTTCTTTGTTTGTTTGTTCATTCATTCCTTCATCTGTCTGTCTTTGATCATTCTTTTCTTTGTTTGTTTGTTCATTCCTTCATCTGTCTGACTTTGTTCATTCTTTTCTTTGTTTGTTTGTTCATTCATTCCTTCATCTGTCTGTCTTTGATCATTCTTTTCTTTGTTTGTTTGTTCATTCCTTCATCTGTCTGACTTTGTTCATTCTTTTCTTTGTTTGTTTGTTCATTCATTCCTTCATCTGTCTGTCTTTGATCATTCTTTTCTTTGTTTGTTTGTTCATTCCTTCATCTGTCTGACTTTGTTCATTCTTTTCTTTGTTTGTTTGTTCATTCATTCCTTCATCTGTCTGTCTTTGATCATTCTTTTCTTTGTTTGTTTGTTCATTCCTTCATCTGTCTGAATTTGATCATTCTTTTCTTTGTTTGTTTGTTCATTCATTCCTTCATCTGTCTGTCTTTGATCATTCTTTTCTTTGTTTGTTTGTTCATTCCTTCATCTCTGTTTTTGTTCATTCTTCCCTTTGTTTGTCTGTCTTATTTTTTTAGTTGCTTTGTTCCTTATTTCATTCATTTATCTGTTCATTTCTTCTTGCGTTCATTCATTAGTTCATGTTTGTTTTTTGTTTGTTCATTCCTTCATCTGTCTGACTTTGTTCATTCTTTTCTTTGTTTGTTTGTTCATTCATTCCTTCATCTGTCTGACTTTGTTCATTCTTTTCTTTGTTTGTTTGTTTGTTCATTCCTTCATCTGTCTGTCTTTGATCATTCTTTTCTTTGTTTGTTCATTCATTCCTTCATCTGTCTGACTTTGTTCATTCTTTTCTTTGTTTGTTTGTTCATTCATTCCTTCATCTGTCTGTCTTTGATCATTCTTTTCTTTGTTTGTTCATTCATTCCTTCATCTGTCTGACTTTGTTCATTCTTTTCTTTGTTTGTTTGTTCATTCATTCCTTCATCTGTCTGACTTTGTTCATTCTTTTCTTTGTTTGTTTGTTTGTTCATTCCTTCATCTGTCTGTCTTTGATCATTCTTTTCTTTGTTTGTTCATTCATTCCTTCATCTGTCTGACTTTGTTCATTCTTTTCTTTGTTTGTTTGTTCATTCATTCCTTCATCTGTCTGACTTTGTTCATTCTTTTCTTTGTTTGTTTGTTTGTTCATTCCTTCATCTGTCTGTCTTTGATCATTCTTTTCTTTGTTTGTTCATTCATTCCTTCATCTGTCTGACTTTGTTCATTCTTTTCTTTGTTTGTTTGTTCATTCATTCCTTCATCTGTCTGTCTTTGATCATTCTTTTCTTTGTTTGTTTGTTCATTCCTTCATCTGTCTGACTTTGTTCATTCTTTTCTTTGTTTGTTTGTTCATTCATTCCTTCATCTGTCTGTCTTTGATCATTCTTTTCTTTGTTTGTTTGTTCATTCCTTCATCTGTCTGACTTTGTTCATTCTTTTCTTTGTTTGTTTGTTCATTCATTCCTTCATCTGTCTGTCTTTGATCATTCTTTTCTTTGTTTGTTTGTTCATTCCTTCATCTGTCTGACTTTGTTCATTCTTTTCTTTGTTTGTTTGTTCATTCATTCCTTCATCTGTCTGTCTTTGATCATTCTTTTCTTTGTTTGTTTGTTCATTCCTTCATCTGTCTGACTTTGTTCATTCTTTTCTTTGTTTGTTTGTTCATTCATTCCTTCATCTGTCTGTCTTTGATCATTCTTTTCTTTGTTTGTTTGTTCATTCCTTCATCTGTCTGACTTTGTTCATTCTTTTCTTTGTTTGTTTGTTTGTTCATTCCTTCATCTGTCTGTCTTTGATCATTCTTTTCTTTGTTTGTTTGTTCATTCCTTCATCTGTCTGACTTTGTTCATTCTTTTCTTTGTTTGTTTGTTCATTCATTCCTTCATCTGTCTGTCTTTGATCATTCTTTTCTTTGTTTGTTTGTTCATTCCTTCATCTGTCTGACTTTGTTCATTCTTTTCTTTGTTTGTTTGTTCATTCATTCCTTCATCTGTCTGTCTTTGATCATTCTTTTCTTTGTTTGTTTGTTCATTCCTTCATCTGTCTGACTTTGTTCATTCTTTTCTTTGTTTGTTTGTTCATTCATTCCTTCATCTGTCTGTCTTTGATCATTCTTTTCTTTGTTTGTTTGTTCATTCCTTCATCTGTCTGACTTTGTTCATTCTTTTCTTTGTTTGTTTGTTTGTTCATTCCTTCATCTGTCTGTCTTTGATCATTCTTTTCTTTGTTTGTTTGTTCATTCCTTCATCTGTCTGACTTTGTTCATTCTTTTCTTTGTTTGTTTGTTCATTCCTTCATCTGTCTGTTTTTGTTCATTCTTCCCTTTGTTTGTCTGTCTTATTTTTTTAGTTGCTTTGTTCCTTATTTCATTCATTTATCTGTTCATTTCTTCTTGCGTTCATTCATTAGTTCATGTTTGTTTTTTGTTTGTTCATTCCTTCATCTGTCTGACTTTGTTCATTCTTTCTTTTCTTTGTTTGTTTGTCTGTTTGTTTGTTTGTTCATTCCTTGATCTGTCTGAATTTGTTCATTCTTTCATTTGTTTGTCTGTCTTAAATTTTTTGTTTGTTTGTTTCTTCATTCATTCCATCATCTGTCTAACTTTGTTCATTCTTTCTTTCCTTTGTTTGTTTGTTTGTTCATTCCTTCATCTCTCTGTTTTTCATTCTTCCCTTTGTTTGTCTGTCTTATTTTTTTAGTTGCTTTGTTCCTTATTTCAGTCATTTGTCTGTTCATTTCTTCTTGCGTTCACTCATTAGTTCATGTTTGTTTTTTGTTTGTTTCTAGTAGCTTCAGTTGAGTGAAACACTGAAATGATTTTTGGTTTTTGTATTTTTCAATACTGATTTTCAGCCAATCCTTTTTTTTACGTTTAAACTAATTGATTCGTCAAAAAAAAAAAAGAAGAAATGGGAATTTGTCTCTGTCAAATAATAGTAGAGAAATAGAAAGTTCATCTGGCCAGCGTTTCAGCACATTAAGCTCTTCAGTGATGCACAGGAGTTTGGAGTAAGCGAGGCCAATTACAGGAAGTCACATAATATGAAGAAGCCACGATTGTGTGTGGAAGCTCTGAATGAAGGAAAAGAGAAAAGGACATTGAATTGTAAAACTCCATCTGATAAAATTGCAGCAGTGAATGGCTTTAAAAAAGCCATTTCTGCTCTTCCTATTTCCTTTCTCAAAAAGAGAGCAGAAATGGCTTTTCTAAAGATATTTGTTAAATAATGGCCAATCTTTAGACTTGTACTGCCTTTATTTACTACTATCTAGAGAAAGAAAAATCAATATATGTTGTGTTTCTTTACATTACTCACATCAGTGTGTCTGGGATTTACTTTTTTTAATGTTTTATTTTAAATTTTATAATTATTCCTTTTTGTATTGCCTCTGAAAAATCACTTTTTACCGTGATCCATGACTTGATTCCTGAGCAAAGGTTTTTGCTACACTGACTCTTTATATTATTTGTGTTTTCCTATACAAAACGAAGGACGTTACTATTAAACAGGGAGCGACTGCTCTGTAGACAGCGAATAAATGAGGGTAAGAAGAAGGGCATTCATATACTCTTTAACTAAAAAGCGGTGACTGTAAAGAATTTCGATTCGATATTCTTTTTTAGTCTGAATGACTTCGTACCAGCCGAAGCCGAATCCACAGTCGACTACAGAAGACTACAAAAGGGACAGATTTTTGGAATTTATTTTGCTTTGATGGACCGATTTACCTGTACCCACTCCTGAAGGAATTCCTCCTGTAGTTTTTTAAAGCTAAATAAAATGAATGAATAAAATGAATATCTACAACGAGGCAGAGTGAATTCCTTCATGATCCCGAACTGAGCCTCAGCTTGCACGTTTTCCACTTTCGTAAATAGTAAATTTACAGTGTATCCTAAAAAGGTGCAGTAATCTGTTACTAGTAAATATTAGTAGTTGCCCAACCCCTAGTATACTGCATACAGTCAGGTCCATAACTATTTGGACACTGGCAAAGGTTTTGATATTTTAGCTGTTTAACACAGTATATAAGAATGTTTAGAAATTGAATAATGAGTATGGGGTCAAAGTGCAGACTTTCAGCTTTAATTGTCTTTTGTAATTACCCCCTAAGTACTTTGTCCATTAGCTGCTCAGCTATCTCATGGCTAGGTGTGTTGCTCCTTCAATATTATTCCACTTAAGCAGTAAGTAAGCAGAGAAAAGGTCTAGAGTTTTTTTGTTAACTCTTAACACGAAATCCAAAGAGCCCGTGAAACAAGTCATCAATAGGCTGGAAAACTCAAACCAACCCATCAGTGAGAGAACAAAAATATTATGAGTGGCCAAATCAGCTATGTGGTGTTCTCAGGGACACCAGAATCCTGGAGGATCACAGAAAACAAGTGATGAAGAAGAATTGTTTCCCTGGTGAAGAAACAAAGAGCCAGATCAACAAACACACCCAAGAGGAAGGCGTATCTGTGTCAAAGTCAACAATCAAGAGAAGCCCTCACGGGAGTATGTACCGAGGCATTACCATTATATCTACATATAAGTTTGGTCCATACATTCTGAGACAGCATTCCATGGACAGATAAGACACAGAACTTTACCAGAATGATGGGAAGAGTATGATGAAAAGAAGAAACTGCTCATGCTCTGAAGCTTGAACTGGTTCCCTTGTATACACCGATGACGTAGCAGCTGACCAAAGCAGCAGAATAAATTCTGAAGTTTGTAGGACTATTTTATCTGCTCAGATTCAGCCAAACACTTCAACACTTATCGGTCAGTGCTTCAGTGTTGAGATGTGGACAATGACCGAAAGAACACTTCAAAAGCAAATCAAGAATGCGATGGTCAAGTCAATCATTTGATTCAAATCCAACTGAGCATGCCGTTCACTTGCTGAAGGCGAAGCTGAAGGCAAAACGCCCCAAGAACAAGCAGTAAATGTCTGACAGGGCATCACCAAGGAAGAAACCCATTTTCAGCCTAATGATGGCTTGCTTCACTGGCAGTGACAGCTCTCTGGACTTGATATAGAGAGTTTAACAGAAACATATTCCAAATTCAAACAAGTGAACTCAACTCCAGACCTTTTATCTCCTTACTTAAGTAAATCTTAGGCTCCCTTTTCACTTTCTCAGGATATGCAAGAGCTATAGTTGTAGCTGTGATACAAGCAAAAGAGGAATATATTTCAGACAAAATTTCACTATTTGAAGGGCTTTCCCAGGTCGCCATACACTTACAATAAAATATTCACTTTGATGAAGTGAGCAGCAATTAGACCTACAGCTAGATGTAGACTAGAGCGAAACTAGAGGATGTGAGTGTTATGCACCCCCGGAGCTCGTGAAACTGGTGTTGAGAGAAAGCAGGACCTGTAGAATTTCTGTTTAAACTCCAGGACTGGTGCCTCCAGAGCTGTGAACTGTGAAGTTGTTCGTAACAGGATTCTGTATATGACCAGGTTTGGTTTTCTCCTTTGGGCTAGGCACTTAACTCTTAGTGCCTCACCTGGAGCTGCTTCACTGCTCCAAGTCATGGTACTTTTCGGGAGAACGGGTTTCTCCTTTTACTAAGATGATAACTGGATTGCTCCTATGCAAGCTTGCTACATGTTTCTGATGTCTTATTGTTCCTTCTTATCAACTCCAGCAGCTGCTCCTTCAGCACTGTGAGCTAGGAGCAAGCAAGGAGCCAGCAATTTTAATTAGATCTCACGATAATGATCACTTGGGTGACCTACTGTACATTAACATACCATTAACCGCAGTGAAAGAAAATCAGTTTTTCCTGACACTGCTTTTGTTCGGATGTGTTATTCGTACAGCTAGAAAGACAAAACACCTCGGTTAACATTCATAAAATTAAACAAACTGGGAACTGAAACCTAGAATGCACAGCATGGCAGCTCTAGCCTAATGATGGATAGAGGATACAGCATCTATAGTAATACCTGGGAGGTTTGTCTGCCATGTTCAACTCCAGACTCTGAAAACGTGTCTGGATCTTTCACACAGCTCTGGTCAGGACACACTCTCTGCCACGTTGTAAGGATTTTATTTGATTTTATTTCGCTCTAAAGGCTAATAAAAAATAACTGCAGGAGGAATTCCTTCAGGAGCAGGCAGGACTGTGATTAAACAGCTCACACACATCTTTCCCCAACATGCCAAGTCATATTAAAGGTTTAACAGTCTAAGAAACCACAATGAAACAAAACAAAGGATTTGTTTTTTTCTCATGTGGTCTTGTATAGTTGACTGTAGAATTGGCTTCATGCAGGCTGAAATACACTATAAAGCCAAAAATATATAGACACCTGACCATCACACCTGCTCTGTATAGCCACTGGTATATGGACACCCAGTTCCGATGAGTTCCTGAGTTTCAGGTGTTTCAGCCACATCTATTTCTAACAGCATAAAATAAAGCACAAACCTTAGCAGTAAAATGGGTCTTTCTAATGAGCTCAATGACCTGGCAGCTTTGCCACAAGTCAGTTTCCAAAAGTTAAATTTCTGCCCTGCTACATCTGCCCCAATCAACTGTAAGTGCTATTTACTACATTATTAAAAATGAAAGTGTGCAGAATAACCACAGCTCAGCCATAAAGCAGTAGACCATGCAAATTCACAGTGAGGGGCTGCCGAGTGCTGAAGCACATAGCGTGTAAAAATCACCTATCTTCTGCTGTGTTACTCACCACAGAGTTCCAGACTGCCCCTGGAAGCAAACTCAGAACAAGAACTGTGCATCGGAACAAAACAGGTTTCCATGGCCGAGCTGCCTCACACAAACCTGAGATCACTGCGCGGGTTGCCAAGCGTTGGCTGGAATGACGTGAATCGCTGCCACTGGACTCAGCAGTGGAAACATGTCTTCTGGAGTGATGAATCACACTTCACTGTTTGGCAGTCTGAAGAATCTGGGTCTGCTGTTTGCCAGGAGAACACTACCTACAGGAATGCATTGTGCCAGTGATAGTTTGGTAGAGGAGAGATAATGGTCTGGGGCTGTCTTTCAGTGTTTGTGCCCATTAGTTCCAGTAAAGAGAAATGTTAATACTATAGCAGACTAAGATATTTTAGTCAATTGCATTATCCCAGCAGTGCTTCCTGTTCCACTATGACTCTGTCCCCTATGCACTAAAAACAGTCCATTAAGGCATAGTTTGACTCCAATGGCCTGCACAGAGCCTTGACCTCAATCCAGCTGAAGCCCTTTCGGATAAATTAGAATGTTGATTGAGAGCCAGACTTTCTCATCCAACATCAGCGCCTGATTTCACAAATGCTTTTTTTGACTGAATGAGCACAAATTTCACAGACAGACTCCAAAATAATTTAAAAGCCTTCCCAGAAAAGTGGAAGCTGCCCTAGCCTCCATATTAATCGCCAGGGTTTTTGAAATGAGATCTGTCCACATATTTCTGACCATACAGTGTTCATCCATCAGACTGCCAGACAGTAATATGTAATTCATCACTCAGGAGAACGCATATGGCGACACTTTGCACCACTCCTACTGACACTTAGCATTGTGCACAGTGATGTTAGGATGTGTGCAGCTGCTTGGCCATGGAAACTGATTTCATGAAGCTCCTGACACACTTCTTGTGCTGATGTGACTTTCAAAGGCAGTCTTAAACTCTGTAGTTAGTAACACGACACAGGATAGGTGATTTTACGCGCTATGCACTTCAGTACTCGGTGGCCTCGCTCTGTGAGTTTGTGTGGTCTACTGCTTAGTGGCTAAGCTGTTGTTGTTGCTAGACACTTCCATAACAGCACTTACAGCTAACCGGGGGCAGATCTAGCAGAGCAGACATCTCACAAACTGATTTGTGACATAGGTTACAGTGTCACATTTAAAGTCACTCAGCTCTTCACTACGGCCCATTCTACCAAGGCTCTGCATGACTATGTGCTCGATTTTATGCAAATGTTAACAATGTTTATAGCTAAAACACTTGAACTCCATGTCCTTTAGTGCATATAATGTATTTTCAGACTAACAAAGAACATTTAGTGCTTTCTTTTCCATTTTTCCACCAACCTAACACATCGACAGCTTCCCTACTCTACACAAAAGCTAACATTAAGCAAATCAATTGGGACATATTGATTGGAATAACACTGAAGTCAAATTAAACACTGCAATAGAATACTGTTTGTATTTGTGTGGTGGATTTCAATTAATTCACATCGCCGGCGGCTTTCGTGCCTCCAGCACCACGTATGTGTTTATGAGATCAGATTGGCTAGCAGATCAGCTAGCAAGCTCACCCAATCACTAGAGATGCCACTGATATGATATCCAGCTAAATCCAGCAAAAACTGGTCTATCAGATATCAGAGAAATAAATAATGAATTTAATATGATCGGGTGAAAATGGAAAAGATTAGAATTGGATTTGGAAAACATTTTTATTTTATTTATTTGATATATATATATATATATATATATATATATATATATCAAATAAATAAAATAAAAATGTTTATATATAATCACAATTATCGGATCACAATTTTGATAGATACTGACCACTGCAGACCGGGAACACCCCACAAGAGCTACAGTTTTGGAGATGCTCTGATCCAGTGGTCTAGCCATCACAATTTGTCCCTTCATCAAAGTCGCTCAAATCCTTACACTTGTCCATTTTTCCTGCTTCTAACACATCAACATTAAGGACAAAATGTTCACTTGCTGCCTAATATATCCCACCCACTAACAGGTGCCATGATGAGGAGATCATCAGTGGCACTTCACTGGTCACTGCTCAGAATATTATGACTGATCTGTGTATATCATGAATTCATTTTGCTGAACATGATCAATTTGATTCAGAGTGATTCTGAGTATTTACATTCCTGCCTCTCAGTGTTTTCACACCTCAAAAACATACCACCTCGGATGTTCAACTAAAATTTCTACCCTCTCCTACTTATACAGATGGTCCTGCAATGTTCTGGCACATTTCAGCTTAGTCCAAGCCCCGTCTTAAGCGACCTTTGAACTTGTTATTGTCCACATTTTCAGAAGAAATGTGACACAGCCAGTGAGTCATGCTACATCGTGACGTTAATAATCAGAGGCAGATAGGAAGCTAACTGGACCAGAGTTCTCCTCGTGCCCAAGATGCCATGACCATGATGATCTTCTGTTACTCTGTATGTAGCCGTGGCACCGTTTACACACCTTTCAGCCCTCTCGTTTTCAATAATGGTGGAAATATTATAAAAAATAAAATTGTGCTATCACAGCTAGAGCTAAAGAGGATGCTCTTATAGATGTCTCATTAGACATATCTCAATCCTCATGCTTCTCTAATTTGTGTCTGAGGCAGATGTATCATTTGATGATTTGTTCAATGTCTGGCTCCGCCGTAAACATTTGTGTCTGGGGTTAGGCACCAAGAGGACTGTGGATCCCTGCAATAGGATGTGCGAGACCTGGGTTCACGCTGTAATTGCAATGCCATGTTGCCATGGTAAGCGCAAAAGGCAGCAGCAGCCTGACAATAGTGACTGAGCTTCTGTTTTCAGGAAGGGCTTTCAGATAAAATAGTGCTTTGATATTAAAAAGAAAATGTTTTATGAATGCTTGGGAAAATATTTATTTGAAAGTTTAGCATTTCTCTCTGTCTCGATTTTTAATAAATTGCACAATTTAAGAGTTCTGCTGAATAAATAAAACGAATGTAAATGCTAGCAAGACAAACTGACTGATATTTATACGATCGCGGTGAAGAAAATAGTCTTGGCATCAGTTCTCGCTACAGGCTTCAGAAAAATGAGAGATTTGCAGAAATACTGACAATTAGCTGTTACAGGTTGAGGACTAAAAGCAGTTTGCTTTACATTTCAGTGTAGGCTGACTAAATTCAAACCATCTGCTATGGAATAATAATAATCCCAGGAAATTTGGCAGCACCTGTGTTTTTGCTAATCATATTCGATTTGCAAAGAAAAGCACAAATCCACATTAATCCAACAAATGCTAGTACAGAAATATTTACATGAATTACAGAATTTCAGAAACCCACTTCTCCAAATTCTTACATTAAATTGTCTGGAAAATCTGACCTTTTCCCTGACTTTGCAAATCTGCTTTCATTTAAATAGTGGTCTAGAAATTGAAATAATCAAAATACTGACCACTTTCTTTCTATTTTTCAAAATGCTAAAATGTTCTGTTGATTCACATTCCCAGATGCTCAGGGTTGTCTCAGACTTTTGGACCTCACTGTATCTGCCTGGTGCACTGAAACAAATTGTACTGGACTAAATATAAATTTTTCGGCAACAGCTATAACAGCTCTTTTTAAATAGTTTTCATTGGGTCAGTAGCTTTCCTCACTGTTCTGTCACGCACAGATATGGTCAGGTATGCTGGGGATGCTGTGAGAAACCCTGTGGGATTGCTAAAACGTGTCTAAAACTGGTTTACTGGTTTTCAAACACCAAAAACTGAAGGGTGCTACTGAATGTCTGTGAGGAAGCCTGGGAAAACCCACTGGATGTCACAGTATATTAACAACATGACGAATAACGATATTAAAATGTGGAGTGATGGGATTCACCATGGGGTAGAGAGTTTATATATCGACCCCGCCACCACAGGGTGAACCCCATCACACTGCAGGGACTATTTATGTCTTCTACACAGTTGTTCCTTTTCTGCTATGCCACAAATGTTTAACAAACACAGTGATTAAACAATGTACAGTCAGAGCGATTTGAATTGGGTTTGCTATGGGGTGTATTTAACACCTTTTACCCCATAGCAAACCCGATTTAAACCTCTGGGACTATAAATTCAAATTTTACAATGATTAATCGCTGTGTTTGTTAAACGCTTGAAGGGAAGTAGTAGCTGAGTGGCTAAGATGTTGGACTAGTGGAAGAAGGTTGTGAGTTTGAATCCCAGGTCCACCAAGCTTAATTGCTCGGTTGTATAAATGAGATAAATGTAAGTCGCTCTGGATAAGGGTGTCTGCCAAATGCTGTAAATGTAGCATTCTGGCTTCCTATACAATAGACTATTTCCAGAAATTTAGCCTAGGCACCAAAGCAGCAGGTTAAAAAACCAAAGCATATACATTAGCCTATGGTTATCACAAAACAATACACAATGTGTGTGTGTGTATATATATATATAATCACTAATAATAACTGCTGTGTGACATCACTAATAATAACTACCATACTTATCGAATGTCATTCACTGACAGATTTTATTTCATAACTCGAAACATTCTTTATTTTTGTTCCTCGACAGAAAGCTAGGGCTTATCATTTAAGTAGGAATAAAGCTCGAGTGAGATTATTAATGTAAGACAGGAGGAAAGGGGGCGGGGCTTTCTGTGTGTCACTTCACCCTGCAGAGACATCCTGTTCTAGTGAATTCAGATTAATATGTATGTTGGCAAATGATGTAATTGATTTAATTGGAGAATGCTCTTATTGTGTATTATTCAGTGCTAACTCTCGCACCCTGGTTTTAAATTGCAGATTACCTGCACAAAATGTGTAAACGCTGGCAAGTCTGTGAACCTTGTAGGTACGTGTGATTTTCCTCACACAATGAAGGTTACACTTTGATCGCATTGTTGAACAGATACGTGCTACAGAGGAGCAGACTTCAACTTAATATGTACAGTGTATTCAGATATCAGGTGTGAAAGATATCTGCGATGCTCCTGTGATGCTGAGCTGAATCTTTAAAAGCAAATGCTTTCGGACTTTTAAAATGCGGTTAAGACACACAGAAAAGTGAAAGATCTTTCAGCTCTCAGTAATGCCTGCAATTTCTCTATCTTGGAGAAAATGTTCTCCATACGAAGGGTTTTCCCAGGACGCCACACATATTTCTGACTTACTGAGCAACTCGCAAATCCCAGAATTACAGCAAGGCACAGAAAGAACACTGGCTCCCTTTTTCTTTAAGTCAAAGAAATCTCACAGTGGAAAAAAAACTGAAAAGAAAAAGCCAGTGTTTCTCTCACAGACTGACCAGTCTAGCAGCGTTTGATCTGGCAGCTCAGTCAGGGAGCAGGTTGAGAAAAATGAGTCGGTTCCTTCAGCGGGCAAAAGTGGTTCCAGCCTGTATTATGTTTGCTTTTCTCCTTTGTCTTCTGCAATAGCACTTGTCTTCTGCAAGACCAACACTGTGTTTTCTGATCAAAAGCCCAGCAGCACAGCTACCATGGTGGGAAGCTGCTCATGCACTCAGTTTTGATTTTCTTTTTATTTTTAGTGGTTTTGACATTTAAAAAAAAAAGCATTTCCTTCTTTGTCTTTTGGACCTCTAATTGCATAATGTTGGTTGGTCCTGAGTCCATGCTGGTCAGCAGTTAAGCATAGTCCAATCTGAGCAATGTGAATGATCAACAATTTTAGTGACCGGTTTCCTACTTCTCTTTCATCTACTTAAATTTTTTCCTGTGTTTAATGCCACGTCTTTTACTTGGGAATTGATGCTGTAATTTTCCTAATACGGTCACATTGTCGTGGCTGATTACGGAGCTCCGGGTGCTGCCATTGCTTTTGGTTTTATAAAAACACAAAATAGAAAAGCTCTTAGGATTTGCTCTGTTCTGGGGTAATGGCCACATTTGAAGAAGTTAAATATACTGTTATAATGGCTTTGCTGCTAGATTTGGTGATTTTGTAGGGCTTTTATTTTAAGAAAGAGATTGCCTTATACTTGATGTAACTCTCCAGCTAATATCCCCAATCACAGATAGGCACTGTTCCCCAATGTCCAATCAATAGTCACTATTCTTTACAATATCCAATGACAGATCAGCACTGTTTCCTAATGTTCAATCAGAGGTCAGTATTTTTTCATAATGTCCAATCAGAGGTCACTGTTGTTTCACAACATCCAATCACAAATCAGCATTGTTTCCCACTGTTCATTGTCATTGTTTTTTCATGACATCCAATCAGAGGTGACTATTTTTTCACAACGTCCAATTACAGATCAGCTTTGTTTCACAATGTCCAGTCAGAGGTCACTATTTTTTCACAACATCCAATCAGAGGTCACTTTTGTTTTCACAATCTTCAATCAGTGGTCACTATTTTTTCACAACGTTCAATCAGTGGTCACTATTTTTTCACAACGTTCAATCAGTGGTCACTATTTTTTTCCACAACGTCCAATCAGAGGTCACTATTTTTTCACAACGTTCAATCAGAGGTCACTATATTTTTCACAACATCCAATCACAGATCAGCATTGTTTGTCCAATGCATGTCATTGTTCATCATTTTTAAAATCGTTTCTTGGCAATAATTAAAGTATAAGTAAAAGGATAACACACACCGAATAAAAATAATCCACTTTGGCGTGGTGATGATATCACAGCAACCAGCATGGATTATTTTTGGAAACAGAAAGCATGGCCCAGTGTGTCTTATTCCATTTATACCACTGCCATTTGATATTAAAGATCATTTTTCACTTGTTAATGATCGACACGTTGTGTAATGTTATGGATCATTTCCTGTTATGACTCACATTACAGCGGCTATAAAGTCACTAACTCACCGAATCACAACTCATCATGTTATTAAGAAACCAGATGGTGTGACCTCCTCTGTCCTGAAGCCTCTGACACTGGAGACTCCTTCCATAAACCTTAATGGTTTAATTAGACTTCCCCATATCAACAGCACTGTTTTACTTCCACTTAGTCCACTTATTATCAGGTTTGATTAGATGGAGTAATGAGCAGTTACTATGGAAACAGTAAACAAGTACATTAATAAAAAGCTATTATTGATGCTATAGCTTTTAGCCGGTTAAAAGTGATTCCATCCTTAACACCTTCCTCTATATTGCTTGTGATTAAAGCTGATGACTAAACCCGTCCTTCTTCATGTCTCACGTTCTGATATGTAAAATTATCATGACGAATCGATGAATATGCAAATATGACATCATCTTCTCATGGTTTTTTTTTTTTTTTTTGTGCATTAGCTATTTTCCTGGCAACCCTGATCCTCTTTTAGATTTTATCTAAAAGCCCAATATATGGAACGGAATGATGTCAATGTCAGTGCCATCCTGACTTCAGAAAAGAAAAAATAAATACATAAAAATTGCTGAATGAACTGAATATTTGACAACCAGGTGTCTTAAGCTGACAAACACAAAACTTTTTTTTTTTCTTTAGAGACACTTTTCTAAACACATCATTTATCATGCTAATGAAGACGCATGCACATGTGAGTGTTATGAGCCAGTCGTTACTAATTATGTCGTCCTGAAACCCGGCTTATCTTCACCTAGTCCTGTAATCACCACCACTAATGAAGATTGACAAGTCTGTTAGCGGCAGTGGAATCAAGTTGTATCTAATTATTGCGTTAGACAGGGAAGCTGATCGATCTAAATTTGTTCGGTGTGGCACGCTCGGGCGTTTGTGATGCCGTTTTGCTAACCCTGACTCCTTGGGGTCAAGACTCGTTGCAAATCCGGTCAAAATATTATTGTGAAGTGAACGTTCCGTGAAATCATGGGAAAATATGCATAAAATCTGCAAAATACAGTAGTTATTGCCCCACCCTGGTAAAAGAAAAAAGAAAAGGGAAAAAAAGGAAGAAGAAGAATGAAATAAAATGGTACCTCGAAATATTATTAGAAGAGGCATAAATATTGCATTTGAAAAGCACAGATTTCATAAAACACATTTTTATAACAATCAGATTTGAGCAGAATTTGAACACATGATAATAGCTAGAAGTTCTAGGAAAGCCAAACAGCTAGAATGCCCCCAGAGCGTGGGCCCTGTGCATTCTGTGGGCAGTGAGAGACTGACTGAAGCACAGCAGGACCCAACCAGCGTGAGAGGGAGATCAGAAGAGTTTTACCTGCAGCTGCAGTGGCCTTCAGTGGAGCAGGTCCTGGGGCTGGCCAGTGGACAGGACAAGGGTGAGGCGCACATGAAGGACACACAGACACACACAGTAGAGAATGAGAGGACACCGAACCAGCGGGATAGGGTCGGGAGAGGAGGAAGGGAAAGGGGGGAGAATGGGGGGAGGAGGAGGAAGGGGAGAACAAGGCAAAAAGCAAAAAGGTTAATTTTTTTTTTTTTGGATAGTGGAAGGGAATGAGTTAAGAAAGCAAAGAGACAGAGAAGGAAAAAAAAAGAAAAGAAAAGAGAAGGGGGGTACAGGGGCCCATACCTTGGCTCTTTAACATCAGGTGCGCCAGACCTTGAGGGAAAGAACAGAAAAAAAAGGGAGAAAAGGGAAAAAAGAGGGTCATAAAGAAGGCACGGGAAAAAAAAGCAAAAAACATTGTCACAACGTTTGGCTGCAGTTTGTGACAGACATCCTGAGGCGGACATGGATGCCGAATCAAAACCGAAAAAAATAACTGAGGAGGGAGGTTTTACAAAAAAAAATAAACAAATAAATAAATAAAAACGAACACACACTTCATCAGGGTAAGGGAGTAAGAGGTGTGAGGAGGGGTGGAAAGGAAAAAAGCATTTCATTCGGCGCAGGCACCCGAGGGCGCTTGCTCACATAAATGCTTTTTTTCCTAATGGAGCACATATTTAGTGTTTGGCAGACAGCATTCCTTAGTTCATACATTTTTATGCTATAGCAGAGGCAACCATAAATACTGCAATTGAAAGCCACAGATTCATTAAAAAATAGAAAAAATAAAGAGAGAGCGAGAGCAAGAGAGAGAGAGAGAGAGAGAGAGAGAGAGAGAGAGAGGAAAAAATAGGAGGGGAGTATCTCATATAAAGCAGCTGAGACAGAGATAAATCCCGCTCCACGCACCCAGCCTACAGGATGTCGGGTAGCAGGGTGCGCTAGATAACCTGCCCGGACTAACCGGAACTCCTCACCAACACGCAGGAAAATAAAAGCCTGGCAGTTGATTCAGTGCTGTAATAATGTCAGCTCCTTGGCAGCTCTATAGCCATCAATTACCCGACCAAAAAAAGCACCAGCCATTATCCGAGAGCGTGCGTTCTATAATCATCGCGCTGTTGTTGTTTCCGAGGATTAATGTGACATTGAACAGGATGAAAATACTCCATGCAAATGCGCATCCGGAGGAATTGTAAGACTAGCCCATAGACGAGGTCAGTTTGGAAGATGGTCAGAGGAAAAAAATGAACGCTGCAGTGACTCCAAGCCCACAAGGGCATGCTTTCGAGCTAACAGCCATCGTCTAACCTGTTACCGCATAGAAAAGAACAAATAATAAATAAACAAATAAAAGGAGCTTTAATAAACATGTGCGAAATCTCGGCACACGCCGGCAGAGTTGTGCTTTCTGAATTCTTTCGACCCTTTTGACACAGAACAGAAAGCACCATTTCCTGGTACTACAGGAAATGACTGACAGCCTGACTGTTAACACGTGTAATTATAGATGAAAAATTGTAAGCATGTCTCTGAAGCTACATTAGCAACCAGCCCTCAGGGTCTGAACACTTTTTTTTTCCCTGCGAGTGCAGCCAACATTGCATTTCTGTCACAGCATGTCCTAGTTATACTCCTATTTGTCCACTAGCTTTTTGTTTTTTTTTCCCCCAACATCATTCACTGAAAATGTTTTTCATTTTCATTCATATATTCAGACAGCTTTAAATGAAAATACTGCCTATTCAACCGAAGGACTCGTGTCCGACGACACCTTTATTATTTCTCGATTTCGTACCAAACATGAGACTTTTTTTAATTTCAGCAAATTGTCCCCAAGAGGCCATTTCCAACTAAATTAAGTATTCCTCCTTCCAAATTTGGCCGTAATCATTTCACCCTTGGATGAGCTTTAGCTATTTGAGCCAGACAAATCCCGCCCACACTGACTGATGGATTTAAACGAGCATCTTACTCTCCAGATATGTAACACTTGGTTATACACTTGGTAAAGTTCCATCATAAGCCAAAGCGAGAGCTGTCAGGTGCTTGGCTGAGCAGATGGTTGCCAAAATCAAAGCAACAACAAACACTAGTCAGTGCTTGGACCCCTATTAAAGAGTAACAATACCTCGATTTCATTAAAAATGTTATGCAACAGAAATATTAGCCATCCCGGTTAACCTCAGCGGCACCGAACAGCACTGTAACATAAGGTGATTTATAAAGACTGTGGGTTTTTCCTTACGGAGCTTAGTGCGGTTTGAAAAAAAAAACCTCTTACTAAATGCCCTGCAGTAGTGTAATGAAGCGGCTGAGGTCAAAGCCATGGCCTAGCAGTTTACCTTCCATGATTACTCACAGTATCATATAAAACCCAGCTTATGTCTCATTAAGCAAAACTTCTTTCCCCCTATGGTGAATCATACTGCATTCAAGATGAAGTTTAAATTAATAAGAGAATAGTGTCTGGGTTTCATCACCATGTTCTCAAGGCCACTAGATGGAAAAAAAAAAATCCAGAATTAGACTGACCAGCACGGACGCGAGCTTCATTATGTATGCATTTGATTTTAGCAGAGGGAGTGGGTGTGATTACGGTGCAGAGTTTCTGCATCATTGTTCTCACTCGCTTGACGCTGAGCGAGAGATTCCTGGAAAAAAATTCCCCAAGGTCCCATCAGCCGCATTGCCACTTCCATTCCGGCACAAATAAAGCTCACTATTAAAGAGATAACTGAGCTGAGGAACAGATAATCGTGAAAGGTGGCAGTGTACTCGACTCCATTAAAATAACAAAGGGGTGCCTGTTGGAGGACTGAAACCTAAACATTCGTTTTTGTCAATAGCCTGCAATTTTCACAGTGTGGGAAATAAATGAGTGGATAAAATATAGTCGTTTTCCCAACTGATTAGTAAACTTTGATTGTTAAAGAAGCGCAGTAGAAAGGAAATCTGTGCTTTGGAGCTTGATCTGGGGCGGAACTACCGCGGTGCAGCTCAGGAGGTCCCGGGCACTGTGTGGCTAATTGTTTACACTGAACTGTGGAAATGTGGATAACAGCACCATCCATCAGTTCAATTACGCCATTTAACCACTCATGCTCATCCTTCCACCTTTTAGAAGCAGACAGTGAATGCCAAAATAAATCTACTTCCTGGTTACAATTTACTTTTCAATTATACCGAACGCATTACATCCAACTAAGACGTAGTGCTTGGTTTTGTGCTAATGTTTTTGGAATGTTTAAGCCAGCCATGGTGTTCCTGATTTGTAGAAATCTAGAAAGTATATTATATGGTATCTGTCTCGTTTTAGAAGCTCCTTTTAACTGGATTTTTCATCTCAACAAAGCACTAACTGTTTACAGACCAGAGAAACCCAGTTTAACCATTCAGGGGGTAACAAAGTCTTGCCAACTTTCACATTTCCATATGCTATTTCTGTTTAAGACATCTTCCTACTAAATTGAGTAAATTTCTGTGTTTGACCGTTGCTCTCAGTTTGACCCCGGGTTTGGATTACGCCTCGGAACAGGAAAGTGTTCACTATATCGGCGGACATTCATGAGTTCAAATCCCGACAATGCCACAATTATTCAAGTCTAGAGAGCGAATTTGGCCTTGCTCTCTGGACGGCATTACTCTCTCTCTCACTGTCTGCCGCAGTGATATATGCAGTAAGTATCAGGCAACTGTGAGCTTGTGTATGTGGCAGAGGGCAGATAGCGTTTTCCTCGGAGTGTGTTAAGCTGCAGTGTGAGCAGTTTAAAAAGATAAAGACGTAGCAGGAGTTTTTCCTCACCCTCCCCGCTTGGTTGCTGTCACGCATGATGGGGAAGAGCTGGCTGGATAAGAATTGGCAAATGACCAACCTGCGGATAAACGGAGGGAATAAACCCTTCTGCATGGATTCTAGCACATCTCCTCTGCCCCGTCTGTTGAAACAGCCAGCTATCAAAGGATACATATATCCTGTAGCATGGTTCTAATTTCATCAGGTGATTTAGAGATCGCTAATCGATGTTTCAAGTACAAACAAGGTAAAGCATGAACACGCATGGATCAGTCTGGGGCCTCGTCTCTTTCCTTGACAGCGATCTCTGGTTGTTATGTGGTGAATTATCATACCTATTTTAGCAAGACCTAATGGCGTGTACCTAATAGTTAGCTAGCTCATTAACAGCTCAGATTTCTAATATATTGATTGGTTTTAAAAAGGGACTATTTGCAAGTAACACCTACCATTTACATGTGTGAATTTAGCCTGAGGTTTTGGTAAAAAAATGTTGTCTGTAAGCTAGATAGTGCCAAATTATTTGATGGTAGATGTGATGTAGATATCTCCAAACTACATAAAGTGCCACAGCCAAAGTAGTCTATGGGATTGATTTGATGTTTAGTAGCCATGCTAGTCTATGATATTATTGCATTTCAGACCACAACAGGGCTAGCATATTAAACTTTTTTCCAAAATATGAAGTGTAGAAATAATAACATGGAACTTTATTTTGGAAAGGCAATGTGAGTAAGATCCAAGTGTACTGACTGCTGTATGATCATGCAGTGCCACTGAACAAGATTCTGATATCTGTCATTATGGCAAATTTTGGATTTGCAAAAAGTCAGAGATTGATATCGATATCAGACTGAAACTTTAGTCAGAGAGTCTCTAGAGCTTGCATGCCCATTCGGCTTGGCCTCGCTGATCTAGTTTGATCTGCCAAACGCCCTCTCTACAGCACTGTTTCTGACTTTTAATGCTTCACCTACTGAGGGCATTTTTTTGTGCATCATTTATGAAGCTCTCACACTTTCCGAGACGTTGAAAGAAGCTCCTTTACTTATACATGACACTGTATTCACAGGTTTTTTTTTTTCTTTCTTCAAGAACGTGATTTTTACCACGTGGAATTTTCATCTTTTCTGTTCCCTCTACACTAAAACACACACGTTGTTTAAAGCTTCCTATTAAATCTTAAACCTCTTCGGGATAGCAGGCTCCTCAAATTCCAAAAAAAAACTAAACAACAATGACGGTGAAATGACTTCCATCCCACAAATTAACAGAGACAAACAACAAAGAAGACGGCGAGCGAACATGTAATCACAGGGGAATTTTAAAAAGCAACGTTCCTTGTTAACAAATACTAAAACAACGGCGGGCACGGCGAAGCTGCTCTACTGTGAAATGGAGGCATTTACTCCACTTTTGTTTACAACCATAATTCTTGCTCAACGGCCTAAACTAAAGAGGACAAGCGATAATATTAAATATTAATTGCATCCGGCCTCATGCTTCAGCTCTATTTTAATAGCCGAGTTCCATTAAAGACTTCGACCCTGTTTCCCTCATGACCACTGACCGGCCATTTACATTTTAGATCCTGATTTATTAAGCAGGTGAATATATTGGACTAAATTAAGCTACAGATGAGGTCCGGTCTCTGCAATCTCAGCCTCAAGCTGTAATAAGAAATGAGGCAGGATGACCCAGCAGCTATGCAGTGCTACAAACGGAGGACATGAGAAATATTAGCCTTGCAGTGTGTATTTTTAAAAGAGGCATCTGCGGCGTGTAAACATTTATCTAGTACGAATGCAAATGCATGACGTCGCTCGCCGAGCGCAGGCTGAAGTGGAGCGGCCCTGCTGCGGACGTCGACATTGAAATGCTGCGGCCCGCCACTGTTGGCATAGCAACAGGCTCCTGTGTCTCCAATACTATGAGGTTGCCTAAGGCAGCCCTTCTCCTCTCTCGCTCTGTCTCTCTCTCTCTCTTTGTCTCTCTCTCTTAGTCTCTCTATATTTCTCCATCTTTCTCTCTTTGTCTATCTCTCTCTATTTCTCTCTCTCTCTCTCTTTGCTGTCTCTCACTCTGTCTCTCTTTGTTTCTCTCTCTCTTTTTTTTCATTTTCTTTCTTTCTTTCTTTCTTTCTTTCTTTCTTTCTTTCTTTCTTTCTTTCTTTCTTTCTCTCTCTCTTTCTCTCTCTCTCTCTCTGTCTTTCTCACTGTCTCTCTCTTTGTCGCTCTCTTTCTCTCTCTCTCTCTCTCTCTCTCTCCTTCCTTCGCTCACTCCTCTCTTAATGTCTTTCCCAATCTCTGGGTTTCTCCTCTCCACTGTTCGGAATATGGTGGACGATCACCTTACCACCAAGCGCAGGAAATAACGTTGGCAGTTATTTGGATGAAAAGTATTCATTACGTCTGAGTTTTCATCCATTTGTTAAAAAAAAAAGAAAAGAAAAAAAGCAGAGCAATAAAAGAGGAATAAAAGCACTTGCTTTGTAAAATGTTTATATCTGGGACCTGATATTTTCACCCCCACCATTCTTTAAACCCATTATTGAACCGTGTGCTGGAACAAAGCGTGTATTAAAACTGCTTTACTGAGAACAACATGCCTTCCTTCTTTTATTAGTAGGAATGTTGACTTCATAAAAGGATTAAAGAAAAAAAAATGAGTTTATGCGTTTAATACGTTTTATTCCGATTTTATTTTGTAGTAAACCGTCAATGCAGCAGCAGATAAAGATCGTTCACTTTCACAGTCAATCTCAGTGTTAGCTAGAGATAAATATGTGATATCATATTGTCATGGTGCAAGCTTAAATTGCACAAGCTAAATTTTATTCCACCTTTCTTCTCTCTTCTTTCTTTCTTTTCAATCACTAATAAACACTTCAGATTTACAGATGCTAATTAAAATGACCCACAAATTTCTTTAATTTATCTACATGGATGAATAAATTATTTAAGCTTTTAAAGCAGGGAAACCACCATTTTGCCCTGCCATCCCAAATATGATTAATAATACTAGATTCACCTTACTTAGCAACTCAGCTAGCTAACTGTTATTGAAGTAGCTCAGATTTATTTATTAATTTATTTTAGCATGTCTCTTTTGCAATGTCACAATATACACTATACTGGCAAAAGTTCTTGGACGCCCAAAACATCAGGGGTTAGGCTCAGCCCCTTAGTTCCAGTGAAAGGAACTCTTAATGCTTCAGCTGCATACCAAAACATTTTGGACAATTTTATGTTCTTTGTGGGAACAGTTTGGGGATGACCCCTTCCTGTTCCGACATGACTGCACACCAGTGACCAAAGCAAGGTCCATAAAGACATGGATGAGTGAGTTTGGTGTGGAGGAACTTGACTGGCCTGCACAGAGTCCTGACCTCAACCCCATAGAATGCCTTTGGGATGAATTAGAGCGGAGACTGTGAGCCAGACCTTCTCGTCCAACATCAGCGTCTGACCTCATAAATGTGCTTCTAGAGGAACGGTCAAAAATTCCTATAAACACACTCCTAAACCTTGTGGAAAGCCTTCCCAGAAGAGTTGAAGCTGTTATAGCTGCAAAGGGCGGGGCAACTCCATATTATATTCATGTGCATGTAAAGGCAGGCGTCCCAAAACCTTTGGCAATATAAGTGTATTTAATTTTTGATATATTCAATGTTACACCAAACAATCTTTGCTAAAACCTTAGCTAAGTTGAATAGCTTGCCAATTTGCTAAAAGTTTCCAGCTGTTCTCTAATCTTGGAACCAAACTTGTGGAGAGTGAATTGGGAATTAGGTTCTTATATACCTTGTGTTACCAAACTAGGCTTGTGTTTATTTTTCCCTGCTCATCTGTTACCATTAAAAGATTTCCAGAAAGAAAAACAAAATAACTGGGAAATGAGTTTATTTATTATTTCATGTTTCAGGAGGATTTAATAATGTGCTAAAACCACATCTGAATTTCTGTAAAGCTGTCAATGAATTGAATTATTCTTGATTGTTTTTTAACTAATTATTATTATTATTATTATTAGTAGTAGTAGTAGTAGTAGTATTTGTAGTAGTAGTAGTATTTAGAATTTCTGCATAGGTGAATGGTTCAAAGCACAAATAGGACTTCATATTTAGAAAAAATGTGACTTCTGTCCCGGCTTATAAATAAATTCCTCCATCTAATATGAGTTAATGAGATTTTGTGTACTACATTTTAACCAAATCTTGGATAATTAGCATGCGTATAATAAAGGTCACCAGCGTTGTGCTCTGCCTCACACAACCTAGCATTTTATACCTGCGATCTGCTCTGATTAGCTGCACGACTCGGCTGGAGATGAGCTGAGATGGAATTTGCATGCCCTGCTTTAAAGCCCATCACTAAAACTCTTGAAGGAGAGCCTCCAGCAGGGGGATTATGCCAAGGTCATGGAGACTGAGATATCTGGCCGCCACTGTGCCAGCTGTTCCTTTTTTTTTAACTATGCCAAGTGCTGAGACTGGCACAAGTTGCTTTGGCAGGGCGCTGAGTGAGTGCAGACTTGTCTCACACGGACCAGAATGAAACAGAGGCTGTGGAGACGAGCAGAACACGCAGAGAGACCTCCAGTCTGGGTTTTTCTCCAGCTGATGCCAGTTTGAGAAGCAGGAACAGAAGAGTTTTTCCTCTAAGGAGGAAGGATAAGGCTGCTAAATGGGGCGTCTCCGCTGCTCAGTGTGTGTGTGTGTGTGTGTGAGTGTGCAGACTGCCTGTGCAATCATTAGCATTCGAAGTCATTATTTGTAGACTGAAGCTTTCATGTCTTCAGAAGGCTTTTGTTGCCTTGTAACTTGTCGAGTGGTACACACTCGTTCCTCATCCAGAGCCAGCAAGGCTTGGCTGTTCTACATTTGAAAATTCATTCATTCATTCATTCATTCATTCTACTTTAACTGCTTTATCCTGGTCTGGGTTGCTGTAGCTCCAAACCAGAGTGGTGGTAGCTCAAGCAGTTAAAAAGGTTCACAAGCTCTGGGTTGTTGATCGGAAGATCAGGGAACAAGCCCCAACACCCCAAAGCTGTCACTGTAGGCCCTTGAGAAAGGCCCTCAAACCCACCCCCCTACCCCACCCCTGCCCCAAGGGGGCTGCATCACGGCTGACCCTGTGCTCTGACCCCAACCCTCCAAGGATGGGATATGCAAAGAAAGAATTTCAATGTGCAGTAACATATATGTCACAAATAAAAGCTTAACTTAACCACATCCCAGGCACACTGGCTGAAGTCCACCCTACTTACACACATTCATCCACCTCAAGGGGCAATTAATTGTATCCAATCCATCTATATTTCTCTTATGTTTTTGTGAAGAAACCAGAGAACCAGAGGAAACCCTCATAACAGGTAGAATTGAACCGGGGATCTGGGAGCAGCGAGGCACCAATGTGCGACCCCCTTGTGTTCTCCCCAATAATAAATCGATTCTGACTTTTGCCATGTTATGACAGCTAAGCTCAAGCTACACAATTCCACGCTCTTTGAAACCACTCATGCAGCTCCTGAGTGGGGCAACAGGAAAGCGAACGCCCTATGGTCACGACAATTCCATTCCAACAATGCTATAGATAGACATCATGGCTGGGGGCCAAGCAAGCAAAATTGTCCATGCTGTCAGGGTGGGAAGGACGACATACTCCCTCCCCTGTCAATCATAGTGATACAAGCCAGTTGTAGGCATCTGTAAGATCATTAATGCAGAAGAGGACAAACAGCTGTTTATGTTAAGCTGCCCTCTGAGACGGCACAGGTAAGTGTGGCTGGCTTCATGTGTCTTAGAGGAGGCATGTGTTAGTCTTCACCAAGTTGATGTATGATAGAGGATAGCAGACCAGTGGGTGGGATTGGCAGCTGAGGAAGAAAAATATGGAAAAATTTCTACAAAAATATTAGTCATAAACAGACTCTTTCCAGACTGTATATCATGACATTGTACTCCAGTGATATTTGACAATCTGGGAAGTAGAGCCTGCAGAAAGGAGGCGGTTTTCTGTACCTAAAAAGTATGCTCCATGTTTGGATCCCAGTAGAGCTATATCAGGCACATCCCCCTGAATGGAGACCCTGGAGGAGACCCAAAGCCTTGCTGGAGACATTATATCTCTCCATTGGCTTGGGAAAATCTAGTGATCCTCCAGGAATAGCTGGCTTGTGTGTCTGAGGACAGAGAAGTCTGTACTGACATTTTCATTCAGTTATCTCTGCAACCTTCACAAGAAAGTGACAGGAAAATGAATGAATGAATGAATGAATGAATATTTTCATGTATTTTGCAGCAATAAGAAGGACTGACGCTCTTTAATCCAATAAGAGCTCAAATACTTTATTGCGGCGCATCTTTTCCCTGGCATTAGCCATTTGATTGCCATAGTCTGAGCTTTCAAGCTTGTCAGAGAAGAGTAGAGGAATGATTAAAGAGAGGCGCTGAAAGCACGAATGAAAGCCTCAGTCATTCTCTGGTGTGTGAGTGTCCTCTTGGATAACTGCCCACCACCAGGCAGCATCAACATGGTAAGTGGTCATGATCACAGGCCTAAAATAGATGGTCTATGAAGAGGAACGGTGTTTTAGAGGTTCGTAAACTTCGGAAAAATGTACACAGATGCCCTTATAATTGCAGCACAAATGATTTTTAATTTTTTGTAATCTAACTATTCAAGTGTTTAGGTCTAAACATACCATTAAATGTATTTATTGGAGCCAGCTTGTGAGTCAAAATATTTTGGGTCACACTCGTATTAGCTTATTATTTAGGCAAGAGTAAAAACCTGTAAAACCTGGATGGTACAGTGGCTTAGTGGTTAGCATTTTTGATTCCCGCCCCCGGGGTTTGGGGCTCAGTTGATTCCTTTGTGTGTAGAGTTTGCTTCAGGGGTTCCCTCCAGTACTCTGGTATCTTCCCCAGTAGGCTGATTGATATCTCTAATTTGTCCATGGTGTGTGGGGGTGTGTGATTGTGCCCTGCCATATCCAATCATTTAGTCCGCTGGCATAGACCCTGTGTAGGATACATGCTACAGAAAATGAATGGAGTGAAACCTACAATAAGAAAACCTATAAGTAATGGCATAATTATATTCCAGCTGAGTTCAGGTAACCAGTTATTTAGTTATTATATACTATACCTACTTAATAAGAACTTCATGAAATTATCCAGTCTGCTAATCATGTGGCAGCAGCACAATGCTAAAATCATTTCAATGGCTTTAGTTCAAAGTGGTATTTTTTTTCATGTCTTACTTGTACAAATAACCAGAAAGATAGAACTGATTTGTGGTCCAGAATGCTTGTTTTGTGTTTGGATGGGCCACCTATGGGCCATCTTAGACCCTGGGCTTAGAGCTTCGTGAGTCTGAATCGGTAGATTTGCTCGAGGGGTAAAAAAAAAAATCATTTAAAAAAAGTTCAACGGTTTAATATTACATCAAATATCAGAATGGGGGAAATTGTGATCATAATGACTTGGCATGGTTGCTAGTGCCAGATGGGTTGATTTGAGTATTTCAGAACCTGCTGAAAAAACCCCCTGAGATTTTCCCACACAGCAGATTGATACACAGAGTAGTGTGAAAAACAATAACATCCATTGAGCTGCAGTTCTGTGGGCGGAAAGTGCTTTGTTGATGAGAGACGTCGGAGACAGGAAAGCTAGGGTAACTCGGATAACCAGTCTGCAACTGTGGTGAGCCGAAAAGCATCTGAAAAGCTGCAGCAGCAGAGGAGCACAGTCCTGTCAGCCAAGAACAAAACACTGAGGCTATACTGGGCACACGCTCACCGTAAGTGGACAGTTGAAGATGGGAAAAAGATGTTTTGTACTGCACTGTATTGCTGCCATATGATTGTCTGCTTGAATATTTGCATGAAGTGTACAGGGTTACAGGTGTTTATAATAAATATATTAAGTGTATATAGAACATAATAAATATTAGTTGACTTTTTTATTTCGATAAATCACAGAACCTGTCACTGGACCCCCACTGAGAAGTACTGCTGTGATGGCCTAGAAAAGGCACAGTGACAATAGTGAAGAAGGAAGGATGACAAAGTGTCTTCAGATTTTAGATAAATATAATTGCTATATATTGATATAACAAGCTTATAAGCATATAATATAATAAAACAGAGTATGTGGTTTGAAGTTTTTTAATGGCACCATAGATGATATCAGGAACGCTCTGTATGTTCACACTAGCAAGCAACGAAGCAACAGATTCATTTTCTGTACATGTAAGTGACGCGGGGCTGCAATTTCAGCAAAGACGCAACATTTGAGTGAAAATTCTATGCAAATTAGACGGATCTGAATGACTTCTCAGAGCAGCGAGTGGGTGTGGTCTGTTGTAGCAATTAAAGAAACATCTTTAACCATTGTTTTGTTTTATCCTGTTCTATATAACTTCTTGTTAAATGTGTTTCTAAAAAAGAAATGGACAGGAAAGTGGATATGTTACATAGCACATTAACAGACAGTCCACACCCACAATCAGGAACAGCAGTTTCTGCTAGACACCTTACACGCAGCACAAAAGACTTTAATGTGTGTGTAGAAGAAGCTTCTGTGACGTTTCCACAGCATTTCTAGTTAATCTGAACTAAAAAAGTATAGATATATATTTAAACACCTCCTCAAGTCTCACCGTTATTACAATATACTGTCTGTGCGACGGAGTGGACCTTGGCTCTTGCACTCAATTAGCAGAGGTCTTTTGACTAACGGCCTCTTGATTTTGCAAACCTTACAGTTCTAGTAAGTTCTAATTAGGCACAAGGACAATATTTCCATTCAGTGATCAGGTAAAGGATGTTGTTACATGGTACATATCATGATTCATGACTGAGAAATTAGCAGTGAGATATCCCTATTTTAATCATGAACCGCAATTAGTGTGCCTGCTCAAGCGATCTTATTGAGATATCTTCCATACATCAAACGTCAAAGAGAGCCCTTTCAAGCTAAAAAACAAAAGGAAGAGGATGTGAAACGAGAGATGGCGTTTTCTTTTTTTAAACCACTAAAATAATAGTGTTTTTTAATGGAGTGAGCTGTGGGGTGTTAAAATCGTTCACTGGGGGTCTTCCTAAATACTGATCCAGCTCGTTTCCCAAATTGCATTGCTTACATTTCCTTAACCCAAAGCCAGAGCTACAGCCCAGGATATTTAAGAGATCTAAAGAATATTCAGTGTACTTGTTTAGGGATGCATCGTCACTGATACTGCATTCATTAACTCACAACCTACAGCTGTTACTAGTTAGGCAAGAAAACATGTCTACAGGCAACGCTAGAGAAGTGAAAGTACCAGCTCTTCCCCGATATGTTACCCAGATGTTCTTCTTGACAGATTCATTTTTAAGGGCTGCATCAGGGAAAGTGTAATACACTGAGAGGAAAGCGCTATCAGCCCTCTTCCACATACACGAGCTCACAGATGGTCATGATTGGCTGTTTGTTTTTGACAAGAGAGAAAGAGTAATGCCAAGTTTTCCACCCAGATCACAGCCGATTTGTTCATTTGTTCTCTTGGCCACAGGTCGGAATTTGGGATTTGAACTCATGATTTAAGGATGTGATTTGTTGCACCGTTCCGGGAGCCTGCAATTTAGCAATTTAACCCAAATGATATTAGCTTTGTGGCTGAAAGACAAATAACCATGACAGCAAATCCGCACCTGAAAAGAAACATGGTTTGTTCTAAAGTCAGACACCATATTAGAGAAGGTTTGTGGAAGACAACAGAAGAACCCAAAAGAAGAACAAATAACGCTGTACACACGATAGAACAAAATCTATTAGTGACAATAGTGTCGTAACTTTCAAACCTTGAAGTCTATGCTTGTTTAGATACATCTGCCCCTGAGGCCCATAAGAGATTATCGCTCTAGCACCTCAGACTCTTCCCTGTGGTATTTGTCTCATCTATGTATTAACCATTAGGCGGTTTACTTTTAGCTAAACCCAGTCAGCAAAACTGCAGTCCAAACTGACAGTGTGTCTCAAAATCAATAGCAGCATGACAGTAAAGAAGGCGAGTATCGGGTCAGCCCCGTTAGCTCAGATCTGAAGAAAAAGAAAACATTGGTCTTACCTTCTAAGACTTGTTGGACAGCTGCAGCGTGGCCGAGGGAAAAAAAGGAGAGAAAAAAAAAGAAAAATAAGTGAATGAATGAACAACAAAGCACATTTCTGTTCCACTGCTTAGAGGCTCGAAAGACAGAGCATGAAATGAGAAAATGAAGATGGTTTATCATACATTATCTCTTTGTAATTGTATTTACATATGTAATATGAAAGATATTAGATATGATTAGCTTAGCTTGCAAACCACATCATCAGTGCTTACACAGTGACTCGGAAAACTGATGAAATTCAGACCATAATTTTACAAAAAAATAAAGCAGCCAGGTGTTTACAGTTCTGAGGGATGAATGAGGGATCCGGATCAGGTCTTACAATCGCACATCTGGATAACTTTAAATCTTTCTGGTTTTAGCAATTGACAGATGATTGCTTTCGGGTTCAGACTCCAGAAGAACTGTTGATTTATTGACTTTCTCAAAACATACTTATTCATCTTTATCTTTAAACACGATGCGCCATGATGCTGTAACTTGATCATGTGCTACTCACTGAAATCCCACCTCCTGCTGCACTACACACATTGTCTGAAGCGATCAGGATGGCAGGCGAACACCTCAGAAGCTTTGGATTTTCAAGACGCATTTATAGAAGGTTAATATTTTGGTTCATTTATCATTTTCAGTGCAATAACTTGTATATTGCAATCATTATAGTCTGACATTTTTCTGCCTTCTGGTTCACTGCTGTTACATACTTCGAACAGTGTATTTTAATAAAATTGGAATTCATTCACTGTACAGCTCCTATACTTTTAACTAACTATGTACAGTATATTTATTTTTAATTCTTATATTTTATTTTAATCTTCTTATTTTACTTAGATTGTACTCACTGAACTGAGGCACAAATGTGTCAGATAACTCTCCTGCTTATTACACTCACTCAAATAAAGACACTAACTAGCTAACAACTGGCTAACGGCTTGCTGGCAACGTGCTACACTGATCATTCCCACAGACCCATCAACAGTTCTATAAAAATAAAATTATTTAATCGCACTCTCAGAGTCACCCAGATGTGGATGAGGTTTCCATTTGAGTCTGGTTCCTCACAAGGTTTCTTCCTCATATCATCTCAGAAAGTTTTTCCTCACCACCATGCTCATTAGGGATAAATATAAATGAAAATTTTACTCTTTGTCATTTCTATTCTGAATGTTTATATTGCTGCAGTGAGACAATGTCCATTGTTAAAAGCACCATACAAATTAAACTGAAATGAATTAAATACTCTTTCATTTACTTTCAAAACATTTGGCAGATCCCCTGATTCAGAGCGATTTCATTCCTCTATTATTCACTCACTTAAGTAGTGAAGCAGCCAATTAGATTTCCAAGCAACTGAAACATTCGACTGGAGCTTTTACTTGCTTGGTGGTCTGAATAACAAAGCTTTCTGACAATTGGTCCAAAAACTTTTGCCAACAGCTAGGACTGACTCCATGTTGGTTGGGGGAGGGGCTCATAATTTCCATATATATATATATATATATATATATATTTACGGTAGTTAGCAGACACACTGATCCACAATGACTTGCAGAAGAGCTTTTAAAGTCAATGAAAACATCCATATTGGTTCAGTTGGTCATAGATTGAGAATACCATCAGTCTAAAACTTTTCTGGTTCAAGTATTTCACAAAGAGATATATGTGTCTTTGCATAATTGCAGGTTTGGTTGTTAAACTCAAACTGGATTTTTACTGGCATTTTATTCTACTGAATTACCATCTTACATTTTATTCTGCAATTCACTGCAATTTGTCCTCTGCAAATGATCCAAAATGCAGCTTTGCGACTTGTTTTCAACCCACACCACCCCACTGCTGCTCCTCCACTGGCTTCCTGTAGCTGCATCAGATTCAAAACACTGATTCTTGCCTACAAAGCCAAGAATGGAGGAGCTCCCTCTTACCTCAAAGCTCTTATTACTCCTCACACTGCACCTGGCTCCATCAGATCTACTAGCATTGCTCCACTGGTCCCACCATCTCTCAGGGTAAGAGGTAGGTATACATCAAGACTCTTCTGTGTTCTGGCACCGAGTCCTTTGTAGTTTACTGTATTGTACAGACCTGTTTGCACATATGCACTATGAAGTAGTGCTGTGTAGGTCTGTGTTGTGTACTTAGTAGTGTGTTGTGTCCTGTAGATAGCAGCATGGTCCTAGAGGAACCTTGTATCATTTGCACCAGCTGTATATGACTGAAATGACAAAAAGGCTTCTCGACTTCTTGCCATGACACTTTCGCACGTCTCCTTGGGGCACATGCTTTTGCAAAATTGTAGACACTAGGGGTGTTGGGTTGCAATAAAAAAAACTTTGGTACCAACACTCAAGGATTTTTGGATGCATGACATTTCAGCAAGCAGACATTCCCACGAACGAGAGCTTTAAAAAGTTCAGAAATATAGCGCAGCTGTGAAAACAACCCAAAACAGCCTGAGCTTGCTGTATCTTGCTATATGGAATATATTTAAATGCCACACCCAGTCTAAGTGCAGGTACTCAGTATCACTTTGCATAAGTGTTTTCGCAAAAAAACTTTAAAAAGCTCATAAGTGCCTCTCTGTGAAGTCCTGCTGCAGCTCTCAGGCAGAACACGCTGCTCTAAAAATTCATGCGCTGCTCATTTATGTCGTAAATCAAGCCAAACACTGAATGTTAGTTTCATTATACAGAGTTTAGAGGCCCCTTTATAGGAGACGATTAGAATGATCGGAGTCTGGAATAAAGGGTTCTTCGACGGGCTTAGAGATGTGATTAAAGCAATAAATATTAAAGGCTGAGACGAAGGCTCACTGCAGGATGCGTTAGAAGACGTACGTTTAATCGTATCGGTAAGTACGGCTCGGGTCGCCTTCATAAAAGCATCCTTTACTAAGAGGTGGTGTTTGGATGTGATGACGGCGACTGATGAAAAGAAGGAAGAGACCGGAGGGACAGCTGCGGGCTTGTTAAATGACAGGATGACGCTCTCGGTAAGACAGAGACGCATACAGCTGCTCGGCGCAGCAGGCGTGAAGAGCTCGGGTGTGGAGGAATCACAGTATCATGGTGGCATGGTGGTGTGAGTCATATCAGCGTTGCTTGTCGGTGGCTGCTGAGCTATTGTGATAATGAGAGGAAAGTGGCTGTGAGGAGGATTGTGCTCCGGCTCTTAAAGACGACGGCCGGTTAGGACAACATTAAAACACTAATGAGGACACTCCGGAGACTCTCACACACTTTACCCGCTCTGAGCATGGCTGCTCTTCGCCCAATTAAGGATCAATCCGTGTGAATGCTATGTCGTACGAATACAAATACCAATGTTAATACCGCACCCGTCGTGTCTTACTGAGATCCAAAATATGATGCTTGTGACACCTCGGTGCCTGTACCAGCAGGATTTACGAGCTGAAAGTGCTGACCCAGAAGCTAAGTGTCCCCTCTGTGCTGATCGAGCACAAGCGATCCAGAAGCCTCACATGGAAAAGCTAAATCAGCTAATACCTCACATGATCTCCTTCTCTGAGTAAACACATGTAAAAATAAACAATAGTGTATAAAGTCCTCACTAACCAGCCATATCACTGCACTTAGAGTTTGGTTTTCAGTTCAATCCATATATTTTTTTATTTTTTTTAATTTCAACTAAGCTAAACTTGCTGTAATCACCACCACCGCAACATCTTGCTGACTTGAAGGTTGCATTTATACAGTACCCCCCATGCTCCCTCGTCTTGTCACAGAATAACTGCTATTACACATGGTATCATGATGCTTGCCTGTTATTACACATGGTATAATTATGTTATTACACATAGTATCATGATGCATAGCTGTTATTATATGGAGTATAATGATGTGCAACTATGTTATTACACTCGGTATAACAATGTTCTTACAAATTGTTTCATGATGCATAACTACGTCATTACACTACGTATAAATGTTATTACATATAGAATCATGATATGTAACAATGTTATTACACTTCGTTCAACTGTTATTACAAATAGTATCAGACACATAACTATGTTATTACACATGGTATAACTGTTATTACACAATGTATCATGAGGCATAACTGTTATTACACATAGTATCCTGATACATAACTATGTTATTACACATGGTATAACTTATTACACATAGTATCATGATGTGTAACTATGTTATTACACATGCAGTAGCTACAGAATGTATCGAAAGGAAAGCAGCACATTAATTGATGTTTTATTGATGAAAATGTTTGTATTTGCCTTATAAAATGAGAACACACTTTCATGTTTATTTATTCTTACAGAAAGCATGAAAGTAAGTGTTGTGTACTTGATACTCCGGGGTGAGTGTGCGATAATGACCTACAAAATGTCACAATGTCCTTTTCTTGAGAGAAAACATCACATTTTTGTGAATTTCCCTTTGGGACGAATCATTTAATCATTTAAGCACGGATTAATGGATCATTTTCCATTTTCATGAGATTTCTTTTTTTTTCTGAGAGTGATCACTGCTACTTTCACCTTTTCTTTAAGAAAAAACATTTTTTTTCTTGTGTGCATATGAAATAAGATTTATTTTTGTGTTTCTGTTTTTTTGTTGTTGTTGTCTTTTAAATTAATTCATTGATTTTTATTTTTATAAAGGTCCAGTCCAGGGTGCTCTGTAAGACCCTCCTACACTGTCAGGATTTATATTATTGAGGTTTCTGACTTTTTTTTGTGCTCTGGTCAGCAATCCCATGTTTTTCTGTGCAATTAGGAAGCTGTTGTGTATTATCAAGTAATGAACAAACTACGACTTTCAGCAGAGGTAACGTTTTAATGAGTTTACGACAGCAGTGGATAAGAGCGGGTAAAGAATTATGGGTATTGTAGTAAAAAAACAGCTTTGTGTGCAGTACACACTAATCCTTTCTTAGCACTTGTTGTTGTTTTTTTGCCTGTTGGAACAAACGACTGCAAATAAATGTTTCACTCTTCACCCTCATTCCCTCCTGACTCTTCGGAAGATAAAGAGAGGCAGAAAAACGGCAATTCCGTCGGAGGGACTGAAAATTGATCGTGTATCACAGAAAAGAATCCGCTGGTGAGGTTACTGTCCTGTTCATTCGTGTCTAAACATGGAACCGTCACATTCTAACGACGTTAAAGTGCCGAGATTCGCTCAGAGATGTTTTAAAGTGTGCCAAAGACCCACGCCGCCTGGTCGCCCACAGCGAGACGCTAAATCTCTTAATCACGCCATGTTTGTGCGAGCTGCCTGCTTGGCTCGAGATGTCAAGCTGCGCTAAACTGTCGGGCGGCCATAAATCACGAGGGCCGCTTTAACCTTTACAACCACTCTCCATGGCTCGCTCAAATTGGTCATGGCAAGAGAATTGCGCCGAATTAAGTGGAAGCACAAGAAGTGACATGATGACAGCGTGTGGAGCTCCTCAGACATGCCGCGGCTAAATCGGCATGCTAGGCTAACGCCTCCTGGGTTATTAGCATGACGCCGGGCTGTCATTCGGCTGAACCGGAGGGTCGCGGCTGCGATGTAGCTGTTTATTCGAAGGTGTGCTTGAGGGATAAGACAGTCGCTTTAACCTTGTCTTTTACACTGCGAGACATTTCGCTATTGATTACTAGCTTGATTTGATAAACACAAAGCCCTGCTGAGATTTATTCTCGCACGACGTTTAATATTTTAAATTTAAGTTTAATTGAAAAATTGAATCCGTTTTGTTGCGCTCTGTGCTTTGTTTTTTTTTTTTTGTCTTTAGCTAAAAGGCTTTGGAACAATGTGGAAATCACAGACCAAGAGAAAGCAAAGTGCTTGAGTGCACAGGGCTAGAATTTGTGCAGATTTTTTTCCCCCCAAGAACTAGAAACTAAAAGCAAACATGTCAGCATCCAACAAGTCTTTTTTTATTAAACAATGGCAGAAAACACAAGCAATATATCTGGCACAAAGCTCCCTTCTCCCACAGCGACGGAGACCGAGTATTCATTTTGACCTTGGAAGAGTGGGTGCAATAACATGCTCCGTGTTGACAGATCTACCGAGCTTACTGATATAACTCAGTTTTCCGGGCAAACAGAAAATGAAAACAGGAAAACAGGATCTTCGAGGATACGGAACGGCGGAAGGACGGAATAAAAGCCGCGTATGAATTTGAATCTTTTTGTACTGTTCTGTATGGATCTTCATCTGAATAAGCTGCGATAGAGAGATGCACAGGATTTAATGAAGGAAATAGTTGCTTACAAAAATCTGTGCTATGTAATACACGTGCTACGAGTGAAAGAAAACCTTAAAGCATGTAATATAGTCACGCATCGTCGCTCCCCTGACATGACTGATTAGTGCAGAGGTAAAGCCGAGTCCCTGTGAGCCACTCGTCTTCCCTGAAGACATCGGCGTCCCTTGAGTCTAGCAGCTAACGTACCATTCTGCAAAGACTCTGTAGAGGCTTTCGGGTCTAATGTTTCTGAAAATCTTTTACAGAATCTACTACATAGGAATAAATCATGACAGGATGTGCACTTATACGAAAATAATCACAAAGTTACTGCTACTGTCAAAACTGTTTTATTAATCTTTTCCACTAAATACACATCCTGAAGTGGTTTATTCTGACTACAGGGTTTCATTAACTCTTTTTCCCAGAGGCCAAAAATGGAGTTTGTGGTTGTTTTTGTTGTGTCCAGGTTCAGCATTGAATGTCTTTGTCATGTCACACTCCATAATGGTGGTTAATGACTCTTATGAACTCTTAGACACTCTGGACTTTAAGAATTTTAATTGTTTTATAAGTATTTATGTTGTTACCTAGCCTACTAGGGGAAATATATTCATAGAAAAGTTGCAAGAAAAACACAAATGTTTCTATCTTCAAAGTAAATGGTGATATTAAACCCATTTCTGCTCTCTGTGATGCCCCAAGTGCTTGTTCATAAGTGTCTAAAATTTGAAGGTGTTTATCTTCAACCTGTATAATTCTGGTTATACAACAGAGGGAAAAACTCTCGCAATTCAGCTTGCAATTAGAAGGATGTACTGTTACTACTAGCTGGACAGTGAAAGACCTGGGCGTAATATTAGACAGCAACTTGTCCTTTGAAAATCATATTTCCAATATTACAAAAACAGCCTTCTTCCATCTTAGAAATATTGCCAAGCTTAGGAACATTTTATCTGTATCTGATGCAGAAAAGATAGTTCATGTATTTCTGACCTCCAGACTGGACTATTGTAACGCATTGCCGCCAATGTTCTTACCAGATCAAGAAAATATGATCATATAACCCCAATATTATCATCCCTGCACTGGCTACCTGTTAAACTTAATATTGACTATAAATTAGCTCTACTTACGTACAAGGCTCTAAAGGGTTTAGCTCCCACGTATCTAGCCAGTCTTCTAACACGTTACAATCCACCACGCTCTTTAAGATCACAAAACTCCGGACTTCTGGTAGTTCCCAGAATATCAAAGTCCACAAAAGGAGGAAGAGCATTTTTGTATTTAGCTCCTAAACTTTGGAATAGTCTTCCTGACAGTGTTCGGGGCTCAGACACAGTCTCCCAGTTTAAACATAGATTAAAGACTTATCTCTTTAGCCTGGCATACATTTAACCCATCCCATAACCTTGTGCTCCAGTACATCTGATTAAATGCACACTATCATCTAGTGCTGCTAATATTATGAACAGCAGCTACGCTATTTCTGTACCATTGTTTCCCTTCTTCTACCCATCCCGAGGTATACAGAGACTGTGCCGGCTCCAGTGGCATCCGGAGATGGACCAGCTGGGTTCTGCTTTGTGAGGATTGGGGTATTGGGGTATTCAAGAATTGGGGTATTCAAAGCAACGTTGTCAACCTTATGTGGACGACAACAACCTCGTTATTAATTTACATAATATTCTACACATGCTGCATCTGCATCACACAATTGACTACACATAAATGCACAATATAATCACACACTGTCACCCAAATGAGGATGGGTTCCCTTTTGAATCCGGTTCCTCTCAAGGTTTCTTCCTCATACCATCTAAGGGAGTTTTTCCTTGCCACAGTTGCCTCAGTCGCCTCAGGCTTGCTCACTTGGGATAACATCTAGGACTTTTTGTCTGTTTATATGTTTGTTGTTTTCTTATGTTGTTTCTCATGTAAAGCTGCTTTGAGACAATGCTCTTTGTTAAAAGCGTTAGAGAAATACAACTGAACTGAAAAAACACACGTCTAAAAGAGTCCTGACTACGACTCTTTTATATCAGACTTGATGAGAAAAAAATCGATGTCGATTTCCATTCTGCCGGTGGAACAGAACAGCAGTAAAATGTTAATAAAGGTGAAGTTGAGTCATCATGATGCCAAAGCCATCATGGCCAGGATTCTGAGGTCACACTGGTCACAGTTACTGTATTGTGATTGTACCTGGCACCCCTGCAGCATTGGTCTGGTGTCAGACTCACCTGATTCTACTTGGGGATGTGGTAGCTTAGTGGTTACGACGTTGGACTGCTGCTTGGTAGGTTGTGAGTTTGAACCCCAGATTAACCGAGCTACCACTGGTTGGCCCCCTGGGCAAAGTCCTTACTGCCTTGTAAATGTTGTCACTGCAAATGTGCACGAAGAACACAACTCACTGTATATTTTATAGTTTTTATTTTGTTGCTGTTATGTTCAGTAAGGCTCCTTTTAGAGCCTTGATGGGAATTCGCACCACCTCCTACTGGTAGTCTCAGGTTCGATAGCTTGCTGCACTTCCCTGTGTACATGACAGCTTTCATATTACCAGTGTTTCACGCAAACCGGTGCATCTGTTTCAGATGAAAGTGCCAGTGTAAAAGCATCCTTAGAGATCAGAATTGGCTGTGCTCATTAGGTGGGAGGGATCGTGTACGCTCTGTTTTGTGACTGCCAGTGACACTGGCCAATCATGTTGGGGGAGAGTGTGCACATCCCTTTCCTCTGTGTGAGTTATGAGTTATTACTCCTCCCTGTGACGCTGCAGGAGCATCCGTATGAAAAGGTGAACTGTGGCTGGTGTCACGCGTCAACTGGTAGTATGAGAGGGAAGAACTGGCTTGTGGAGGAAAATTGGCCAAGACTAAATTAAAAGGAATAGTGGAATATTTTAATATGCTTTGGAATTCTTTGGTATACTTTGGAATATTTTAGAATACCCTGTCATTCTTTGGTGTACTTTGGAATACTTTAGTAAATTTTAGAATTCTCTGGAATTCTTTGGTGCACTCTGGAATACTTTAGTATTCTGGAATTCTTTGCTATACTTTGGTATACTTTAGAATACCCTGGAATACTTTGGTGTACTTTCGAATTCTTTCGTACACTTTAGTACACTTTGGAATAATTTGGGATTCTTTGGTGTACTCTGGACTTCTTTAGTATACTTTGAAATACTTTAGTGTAGTTTAGAACACTCTGCAACTATTTGGAATACTTTTAAATACTTCAGTATACTTTGGAATACCTTGGCTTCATAACAGCAATAAGAAATCGGAGAACCCTGGAACGCTTTTATTGCTGAGGAGTTACGCCTTTTCTCAGTTGTATAAAACCAATGCTTTCATTTTCTCCTATCCACCTTGGAGCTGAGGTGTAATATCCCATCCTGAAGTTTCTTCACAGTCTGTACTGTACAGGGACACTAAAGCTTGAGCTGATAAAAAAACATATAGGTCTAGTGACAGTAACCTGCGATGTCCATCACCAAAGACCCCGATGTAACTGCTGCTGCTCTTTAAATAGTCACTGAGATGCCATGAGCATTCTTTTTATAATTGAATTCTAATTCCAAACGAACCATAAGCAGAGTGACTCTAAAAAAACATCTTGTTACAGAAAGCTTCACTACACCGATGATTAATACGTTATTCATCATTAAAGAATGTCAAAAATATATCCTTCGTATATAATTAGCCTTCAATCCTTGTACAGCGTCTGCTCTGTCTATGAGCTGTTACTATAGAAATGCTAACGGATTACAGCCAGCGCTTTGGAACGGATCTGCGATTTAATTTACAGCTGGCGTTCCTGTCAGAGCTGCTCTTATAGAAAACTAATCAACACCTCCTGACCAGCCACAATCCAATTCAACAATACGGCGACGGAGGGGGAAAAAATGAAACCATCTGTTTGAAATTTCTTTTAATGACAAATTTAGCAGAATTAACATTTGTTTTTCAGAAAATAGATTTGTCACTGAGATAAAATGCATTTAGTGAGGGCAGAAAGACAACACCAAATTACATTTGCAACACTTCTAATTATTTGCTGAATAGTTGTCTTGTGTAATCTATTATTTGGAGTCCTTCATTCTGTGCCAAGAGCACTGGCAGTACTGCTGCGTGCAGTAAACGGCTAATCACCACCGGTTTGTCTCACGCGAGTCCGGAGACGACAGAATGATACCTAAACTCGCAGGCCAGTGTTTTGGCCTAGAGGAACACACAGGCTCAGTGGTGGTAGTCACTGGACTAAAAGGGAGTAAATGCAGTCCTTCTCTCTCTCACTCTCTCTCTCTCTCTCTCTCTCTCTCTCTCTTTCTCACACACACTCGTTCTTGGCAAGCTTCTCAGCTTGGAGTGTAAACCCAGACTAATTTGTGTTGATAAAAGAGACAGACTCTAAGCCTGCATTATTTACTCCTTAGGAAGGGATGGCTGTGTTCTCAGCTACCTCACCTTCCCTAAAGCCTGGCTGAATTGCACGCCTGTGACTGAGCTAACACACCGGACGTGCACATGATTCAAAGCGGATCTATTTAATGCTGATTAAATCTTCCTCTCTTTTTTTTGGCTTTCAAAACACATTTCTGGTTACATAATAAAGCAGTGGGTGGCATGGGTAGAATCGCTGCCTCACAGCCCGTGTCCCTGCTTCGATCCCTAGCTTGAGTCCGTTACTGGTTTTTGTGTGCTCTCACGCCGGTTTTCTCTGGGTTTTCTGGTTTCCTCCAACTGTCTGAAAACGTAAAGGTAGACGGACATCTGAATATAAATGAGTGCTCTGAGTGTTGCAGGGAAAAGCTGCAGGGTTTTACTGCAACCCTGATCAAGATTAAGCACTCACTAAAGAGTGATTAAATAATAAAACCTGTCCCCACCACCAACAAGTATAGTTCTTCTTCTTACTCATCAAATTCTTTTTAAATATACTTTATACAGAAAAGAAGCTACTGAAGAAAAGCTATTTCAGATATTTGACCTTGCTTTTAATGGTGGTGGTAGCTCAAGTGTTTAAGGCTCTGGGATGTTGAACAGAAGATCGGGATTCAAGCCCCAGCATTGCCAAGCTGCCACTGCTGGGCAACTGAGCAAGGCCCTTAACATTCTCTGCTCCAGGGGTGTTTTCATTTGGTGTTTTCAGTCGAATACAGGATTCGTATAAACCCTACAACCATTCAACCATCATTCTAATGACGAGATATCACACTAATGAGAATCTCAGGCTGATGGATAGACGCACAAACTGACCCAACCTGATAAGTAGTAGAGGTATTGGAGAAATCAAACACCAATCTTTTCCATTGTTACAGGATCAGTTCAAGTTTTTTTTCTCCAAGATTAAATAGACTGATTTTTACAGCCTCAAAACCAGTCCTGGCTTTCATATCAGAATCCCGTCTAGTGATAGGTCATGTCAGGTTTACTATTATTAAGCTAAATGAAAAAGTCTGACTATAAACAAAACAACAGATCAGTAAAATGGAATCTAACATCTAATCTTAAAACATGTTTGTCTTTATCAAACCCAGCTCTGCAACATACTCCGTTTGACCTTCTAGCGTGACCCAACTCGACTCAACCCTCCATTCCTCAAGATACAAGCAAGACATCCATCAAGATGCACCCAAATGGTGGAATGAACTTTTCCTTTCTGCCCAAACAGCTGAGTCACTTCCTGCCTTCAAATCTTCACCAAGCACTGAAATAAGCAGTAAAAAGCAAAAACATAGGGTACAATTTTATTGCTGCACCAAGTCATTGTGCTAAGTGCTCTCTAACAAGAGTTAGCCACGGTTATAGTCACAGGGAACACACTTTCTCCCCATTCTGAGGTCTGAACATTGACCAAAGCTCTTGACCTGAATCTGCATGAGTTGCTGCCACCTGACTGGATAACTGCAATAATAAACTGTTCCTAATAAAGTGGACAGTGAGTGAATATCATGAAAATGCTATGCTGATTTGACATTTTTGTCACCTCATCCATCACTAGATGTAATAACCTGAATTAATGTTATATAATGAGTTAAGAACCAAATTTATACTTTAGTTAAGGATAATCAGTTAAAATAATGGCATGTTATCGTAACGTGCAAAAACTGAGTTCTGGGCTTCTGTAATCTAATCATAGACTGAAATCAGGCAGCATACAAAACAGAATGAGAAGCACAATAAACGACTGGGCCTTATATAGAATTACAGAATGCAAGAAAAAATGAAATGGATCTAAATGAGAAAGCGTGGCCATCAATGTAAACGAGACAAGAACTGGTCTGAAGATGCCTTGAAGTGAAACAGAGAGTGTGCAGGTCATACATATAAAAGTGGTGCCAATCCATGTAGTGCTTTACAAACTGATAATAAACCCTCAGATCAATTCTGTATTTAACAGTGACGCCAGTGAAGGCAGACCAAATGGCACTGTAGGAGAGATATCATCTCCTGTTCTTCTAATGTTAGAAGTCTTAACAGCTGCATTTTAAACTAACAGCAGGTTAGCCGGCAATGACTGACAGAGAGGCACAATTACAGGAAATTGTGCTGTATGGGGTGTTATGGTTTGAACATTTCACAGTATGATGAACCTGGTCTACGAATGCTGGTGGTGGAAAAGGAAAAGAATGAGAATTTATACCAAAATCTTTGAGCATTTAAACAAAATCGCACAAGCAAGAGGAAATTAATGTATATTCAACCAGCCTGCCAGCCAAATGTATACATATTCATTATAATCATACGATTGCGATAATGATTTTATATAACAGTTCTGAATAACATCCACTAAAAGACGTTTATGTCACAGTGTGTCCAAACGCTCAGATCCCGAAGAAGCCACACTCGCTTTATAGCACTGTTTCATCTTCATCTGACTAGTCAAAAGTGATATTCCTGAAAAGTATTGTTTGCCAGCACTGCTGATAATCTTGGTAACCTTACAGTACATTTACAGCAATTATCCATAGCGACTTACATTCATCTCATTTATACAACTGAGCAATAATCCAGCAGTGGCAGCTCGGTGGTCCTGGGATTTCAACCACCAACCATATGAGAAGGTGTTCAACACCTTAACCACTGAGCAGCTCCTTCCCACTGTACAACCATGCAGCAATGCACAGCTCCAGCCACATCATCAAGATCGCCGAAGACACGATTCTGGTGGGTCTCATCAGCACGAACGATGAGTCAGCATACTGAGAGGAGGTGGAGGTCTAGAACCAACAACCAGTCTCTGAACGTAGACAAAACAAAAGAGACATTTGCTGACTTCGTGAGAGCACAGAGTTACCACTCTCTCCTGAACACTGACGGATCTTCGGTGGAGATTGATGGATGAACGTTAAATTTCTTGGCATTTAACTGGTGGAAAAGCTCACTTGTTTTTTTAGCTCCATCACCAAGAAAGCCCAGCAGCGTCTCTACTTTCTGCAACGGCTGAGGATCTCCCACCCCTCATCCTGTCCATGATTTATTGAGAGCATCCTGAGCAGCTGTTCGGAAATTGCACCGTCGCGGACCGCCAAGACACTGCAGCGCATCATGAGGACAGCTGAGAAGATCATCAGAGTTGCTCTTTCCTCAATCATAGATATTTACACCACACGCTGCATCCGTAAAGCCAACAGCATTGTAAATGACACCATGCAACCCTCACACACACTCTTCACCCTCCAGATCTGCTGTCTGGAAAAAGGTACTGAAGCATTCAGGCCTTCTGTGTAACAGATTCTTCCCTCAAGCCATCAGACTCCTTAATTCCCAGAGACTGGACTGACACACACATACACACAGACAGATAGATAGATAGATAGATAGATAGATAGATAGATAGATAGATAGATAGATAGATAGACAGATAGACAGACATCCCTTGTACAGTGAGGTTGCTGTAATGTTAATTTGGGGTGGGGCCAGGGTCAGACGTAGTCGAACACATTAGAGATGAGAAGCACATGTGCAAAAAATCTGGATGTAGGATCATGTTAAAATGAGTGGCTAGACAATAACAGATAACAATTCATTTTACTCTGTATTCCGGAAAAATCAGTGAGTGTAGAAAAATAACTTTAAGACATCTATGTAACAACAGCATGTGTCCTGAAGGCAGGAAGCCTAACTTATCATGTCTGGGTCTCGGTTAGATGTTCACAGATTCCCTCTTCCACTGCTCATATTGTTTGTTTTGAGTTCAGTTCTTTGCTTTGGCTTGGTTTGCTTTGCATTTGCTGCATTTTGATGCTGATTACTGGAGTCACCCTAATAAGTCATTTTCTCTCGTGTGCTGCTTATAACCACACTTTTAAAGCATGACTATAAAAGATGTTTTAATGATGGGTCATGCGCAGATACAGCTTAGCGATGGTTACAAATTGTTTGAAGCGTATATGAAGAGAAAAAAAAATCAGGCCTAAATGTGAGCCTTGAGGTACACCGGAGAAAATGAATGCAGAAAAAAGAGCACTAATCTTATCTTTCAGATGATATCATGAAGGCCAATGTGTGTGGGGACAATGCAATGATTCAAGGATAAAGTGAGTATCTCTAAAAGAATCACTGAGCTGCAACAAAACTGCTAACAAAGAGCAGGACATCACTGAACACTTTTACATTGCTATTAGCTAATGGGTTAAAAGATTTTTAAAAGCTTTTGGTTATAGGTTAAATTTTTATGCTTTGTGGCTTTTTATGAAAGATTTAAGAAGCTCCCTGAAGGACCAGTGATTTCAACAGCGTTGCACTTTTCATGCACTTTTTTTGTGTGGCTTCATTAGCCTGCCTGTGATTCATTAGCATTAGCATGAGAGATGATTTACAGGCTAGAGGACAATGTGTAATTTATCCCCTTGGCCTACTTTCCCATTCTCGTAGGGAAGGCCCACACAGTTTCATATGGACGTCTTCGGTTTGAGAGTGAATCAAACTATCAGTATCAACAATTTCATTCAGAATGTAAGCTAGGGGCGTGCTAAAGGCCAGAAAGACATTGAGCGAATTAATTCCAGCTCGTCACACGTTCTGAGATGGCGACAAATTTCCTGTGGTTGTCCACGTAATTAGCCGCTTCTGTTTGATGAGCTCAAACAACTCCATCAAGGATTTGTTGAATCAGTAGAGGGAGAAAGGATATATGGCTTGACTCTTGATTATAAGAATAATTCTCTGTTTGGTCTGTGTGTAACTCTTATGAGGGAATAATCCCTGAAGGTAAAAGGGACTTATGGCAAGAGAGAACCAATTGTTCCCCTCGACACTGTATTTTAACGGTCTAATACAATTTGCTCTTGAAACTTTGAGGGGGAAAAAACACAAATCTCCTGGTGTCAGATTCTGCGTATCTCTCTTTCTCTGAGTAAATATTTGGGCATAATTCAGAGTGTACATGCTAAATTTCTGCTTTTCTCTACACTGCCATCACCTCACTGGAGAGGAGACAAACACTTCACACACACACACACACACACACACACAGCTTCCAAATTGGTATTCTGAGGCTGATTCAAGCAAAAAGCCAAGCATGAGTCACTGCCACCATCCATACTGATTCTTCAATTAGAAAGCGACATACAGGCTGAATGCATTTCCGTACAGAGCCAAGGAGATTTATTCTTACGTTTCATACTTTCATAATGACAGTGCATTGTGACATCTCCAAAGATCTGACACACTGCTGAATGACCATAATTAGCCTCCACACAGTATGGTACCTTGAATGCTTTCTCGGGCACATGGTAACCACTCCACAGCAAATTAACATGAACCAGTCTGCTAATGTGCAACGTGTGTTCTATAGCACATATTAAATAAACTTACATGCAGAGTCTGCCTTTAAAACTGTCTGCTGTATTCTGCAGATTTAAGATGGTTTGTATTAGCAATGCACTGATAACGATAATGGCTACAGGACTCATGCCATGTTAATTTTCTTCTACGTTCCCCATTTTTACACAGAAACAACGTGATCGTAGCCTAGCGTATGCTGATTTGCTAACGAAACAAATTGAACAGGCGACATCGTGGACACATGGTGATAGAAGAAAACTGCTCTATGAGGATCTACAGCATCTTCCTACAGCACAAGTAAACTGCTAAAACGTCTTACTGTTTAAAGAGTACATTTAATAGAGAGTGTCAGGGCGGTCAACCTGACAGCACGGAACAGCGTCGGCGAGTGCAGTCGTTTAAAATAAGCACTGTGAATTGCTCCTACACAAAAGTAGAGAGAACCTGCTGCTTGTGAGAGCACTTCAGTTCAGCGAGCACTGAGCACAAGTGACACATGAACACTTCCAGGGTCTGCACTTTGTTCACCAAGCAAGGTGGAATAACACCTTCATGAAAGTAAACGTCTACAGATAATGCTAGGTGGGTGAAAATAACAGCTATTGTTGTTGCTTTTCAGCCATTATTGACAGCAAGAATTTCTAATGCAATGATGGCAGCGAAGCATACTTTACTTACAGCTGTACCGAAGCAATTTTTTTCTCCGCTGCAGCCGTACTCATTCCGAGTGAACTAACATAGCTAGCTAATACATGTCATTTACGTACCATTATAAATGATGGACCTATGAGCCGAAGAGCATGAACACGCAGGTGTGTACATTTTTGATGCAGGTTAAACTGGGAAAAACATAAACATAGCTAAAATGTGTTTTATGATTCATTTAATAATAAATAGGCTGCTCAGTATTAATATCAACAATAGTCATAGTCTGGAAAAAAGGAAAAAAAAGAAAATCAATGCATCTCTAGTTTGTGTTATAAATTCTGGTCTATCACTGGTCCATTAAAATGAATGTGTGATCCCAAAGCAGCATTTATCTCATAAACTCAAATAGCATCAGCCTGTAGACTCGCAACTCACAAGCACACTTTGTAAGGAAGCATTCAAAATGGTGTATTCAGCCATGCAACCAAATCATGAATTCACTGTAATGATGTTTTTGAAAGTTTCAACTGTAAACCTAGCCATGGGCAGAAGGCAGCTCTTCACTACAAGACTCTTTCATTATTCCAAAAAAAGCCTGGACTCCCACATGGTCTCTGCTCGGCAGTCATGCTGGCACTCCAGCTGAGCAAAGACGGAAGATAAAGGAAACACTCACCCAAATCATTAATGATAAGGAAACTCCCAAATCTGTAGAGTACCTTCAGGACCAAACAGTTAACCTGTATGGCACCATGTACTGCCTTCATGGAGATTGTCAAATGTCATGAATATTCATGTAGGCGCCTATTTCTAGCCAGACTTACCTTCAGTGCAGTACTTTCCCTTGTAGCCGGTGTTGGTACAGTCACACAGGACATCGCTCTGGTAGACGGAGCAGTGTCCTCCATTGCTACAGGGGTTCTGCTTGGTGCAAAGGTACTCCAGATCGATCTTCACACCCTGGCTGTCCAGAAGGACAGGAGCAGATTCTCCGAGCTTTAGGTTGGCGATCAGACCCCGGAACGGAGGCTCGTATTTGACGGTGCTGGAGGTAAGAGCCGAAAGGCGTACGTCGGGAGGAATTCCACCCACAAACAGGTCGCTTGCAACAACCATCTCCTTACGCTTGGATTTGACCTCGGCAACCTTGGCCTCACTGTCCACCGTCAGCGTGGTGTGGCGGTAGTTGCGCACTAGCTGCACCCGGTGCCAGCGCTGGTCGCTGACGCGTGTCTCCATGTGGAGAGTAGCGGGCTCGCCGCAGTGCAGGGCAAAACGCAGCAGCAGACGACCGTCGCTGATCAGCAGCTCCAGGAAGTCGCAGTTGCCACCGTCGTCCAGGTAAAGAAGCACGGATTCGCTCACGTTGGTCTTCATCGCAAAGCTCAGTTCACCCGTAGCGCCAGCTTCCCAACGCCCATAACGTGCCCACTGGCCTGGCAGGCCGTCAAACTCCAGTGCCAGTGATGAAGCCGCCAGCAGCAACAGCAGCACCCAGATCCGCAGTCGCCTCCCACTACACCTCCACTTCCTTGCCATCATCATTCAAGCACGCTCCTAATCCTGCTTTTCTAATGTTCCGTTTCTCCACAGCAGAGGAGAAATTTATTCCCAGCGTGGCGTGTTAATGTATTTGGCCTTTTCGAAAATAGCACTGTGCAAATAGATGGCCTCGGATTCTAAATCTCCCTAGTATCTAACGGTTTCTTTTGACTCGATTCTCCATCCTGATTTTTCTCTGAGTATTTCCATGGAAGGATACATTTAGGAAAAGTCCTCCAAAATCCAAGTCAGTCTCAAAATATTACTCGATTCCACATGTTCAGTTTGCAACACTGCACATTTAGATGAACTACGAATTGGGTTTCATTCGCTGTTGGTTTGTTCGCAGTCGGTAAAGCAGTTGGAACGCATGACTTTCATTAACTCCTCTACTGTTCCTTCCAGAGACGGTCTGCCAATGTTCCTCTGATCAAAGACACATCACAGCGGGGATAGATGCCATTACCACAATCCTCTGTTGCCCAGGCCTGTAAAAAAGCAAGCAAATAACATGTTAAATCCTCATTAGTATCTATGGATAAACACTGAAAAACCAGCAAAGCAAAGTAATAATAGATCAAAAAAATATCATTTGGTATTCCTGCCACGAATCCTTTCATTAGCCATATTATATGTTTGATCAAATGGACAGCAAAATATCTATTCTAGTCCATACTATTAGAAGAAGAAAAGAAGAAGAAAAAAATCAATGGTTAATATTATGTTTCACACAGAAGTGTAAATGTTCACAGTAGAGATGCATACTCTGCTCATTTACTCATTCCCTTATTAAAATGAGAAAAATTCCAGCGTCTGATACCAAGTGACTCTATGTGACATTGTACATTGTCACACTTATGAACAGAACACACAAAATGACTGACAACCTGGATGCATCTTAATTAACAACGGCAAACAAAGCAATGCTTACCGCACACCATGCTCTTTTTAACAATAAATGTAGCCAGGTGAAAATTCCTATGTCATTTAAAATGTGTCTACCTGAGTCCGAAAGTATGCCAAGTGAGTGCCAAGAAAAAAATATATATGCGTAAAGTCCCATGAAATGCGTACACACGAAGGTATTCATGAGCATATAGTAGTAAAGCAAACATGCAGAGAAAGTGTTATATAGAACAGTTGAGTTCAGCGAGCACTGAGCACTTCCAGGGTCTACGCTTTGCTCGGTTTATTTTGATCAACATCATTGCATCAACCTTCTGAAAACAACATCCCAGAATCCAAATGATATCATGTCCTATGCTCGGGAAGGACTTCAAGATGGCGACAACTAGAAAGGAAAAACATTTCAAAATCAACTCGCATGAGAAATGGATCTCGAGCACATGAGCACTTTTCAGGAGTCAATATGCAAAGCAGGAAAACATAAAGAGAGCTAAATAACATCTCAGCTGGTGTCTCCGACTGTACTCGTACTCAGTCTGAAGAAAGGGTACAGTGAAGATCACAGGTTTTGCAAATTTCCATGAAATTATGCTGAATATTCATCATCCACTGCATGCTGAGTTTTTTAAACATGAACACTGCAACTTTTTTTTTTTTTTAATGTTCTAACTGACAGGTAACATGTAGCTTGCATACAGGGTCAAATCATGGCATCCTGCTTCGGGCTAAGAAGAATAACAAGTCAGAAAGTAAAAAAAAATCTTCCAGACCAATCTCTGATGGACTTTGAGAAGAAATCGAGGCTGTACAATAACCTCAGCTTCACACACCCTGAGAAATTAACTCCATCAAACTAATTGTGAGTCTTATTTCTCATTTGCTGAAAAATTAATTACTGCAATCAGGCACAATACTTCTCTAAAGACCTTGAAAGTGATAAAAGCAGCTTTTCTGTCTGTCGACTGTGGTGTCTTCTCCTCGGGGGATAACTTTCCAGCAAGAGCGGTTGAATTTTTCTTTTTCTTTTTTTTGCACTGGTTGTCTAAAGCGTTCTCAGTCTAGAAATTCAGGGGAAACAATGAAACAGATGTGATGTATCTACAGAATGTCGTCCCCGTGGAAAGCTCTGCATTTTGTGGAGGACTTAGTAACTATTAATGTCTTTCATGGAGCCTGCAGAGTGTACATCAGCTGTTCTGCACAAAAGAAAAGGGGTGGGAGGGGAAATGAGACACTTCCAGAATAATTGGAATGAAAAGTAGTTCAATTTAGATCAGATTGCCTCCTATGACAGTCAGTCCTTTGCCAATTCAGATATATCATCCATGTAATTTCTTTTTTTAACACAGGAGATGAGCAGTGGGTTACATTTTCTCAGGGATTATAAACACTCAACAGAAAGCCTGCAAAAAAACCCCTAAAAAACAAGGCATGTTGTATTGAACACACAAAGCACCACGTGTAAAGCATGACTTATGCTTCGCTTTTCCTTCGTACCTCATCCAACACCAGCCAATGTCAGCACGCCTTCACTCGGCGTATTTCTCATTTGGAACTGAAGAGATATGGCCTTGTTAAACATAATGTACATTTTAATTACGGCTATGTTAGGATTCCAAATAGAGACAAATCCCATCCTTGTGCCTTCTCTCGCTCGCTCTCCCCTTCTGCTCAGTCTTTGTCATTAAGGTCATTATCTGCCCTTGAGCATGATGCATCACTTCATCATGGAGCATAATGATGAGCAGAGCCGGGGAGCCAGACCTAACAAACCGTTCTGCGTGTTTTCCTGTAGTCATGGCGGTGCAAGTCTTCTGTATGGCGCCGTTGCCAGGGCTGAAATAATAATATATAACCAGATATTCAAAGAACAGCGTCTTTCAACATAATTAATTTCTAATATGTCTGTAGAGTGTGTGATTACCATGGCGAAGAATTTCAGTGTGTTTCACGGTGCTGAGAAAACAAACGGAAACGCTGGCTACCCAAAATATCCAAGATACCCAAGATATCATGATTTCTTAATACAGTTTTCATTTCTTTACTTAATTTTTTTTACTTAAATTTTAGTTTTAATTAAAATGGTCATTTAAATATATTTTTATTGTTATACTGGCAGAAATGTTTTCCGTCTTTTTCCTCCATTTATTTAATTTTTTTTCACTGTTGTTCTATATACAGACTTAAAATAGTTTTATTTTTTATGTGATATTGGCAGAAATGTTTTCCTTCTTTTTCCTCCATTTTTTTAAAATTGTTGCTTATTAAAATATTATTTTTAAAATAAATGCAGGAAAAAAGAAAATGGCAAATTGCAATTCAACTGAAAATGCATTTAATTCCACACAAATCCCCTGTCCAACATCAAACCCACCCACCCTCAACCCTAGAGATCAATAATGTCAGTCAATCCATCAACCTCTTCATCCATCCATCCATCCATATAATCCACTCACAAAACCTACTTAATCCACCCTCAACCTACTCACCGAGCCCAGGCACCAATAAGTAATAATGGATGGGTGAGACTTCAAATATTAATTACAAAGTGAAAATAAAATTAATTACAGATAAACAGATGGACAAACAGACAGACAGACAGTTAGACAGATAGATAAAAAGAGAATGAGAGAGAGACAGAGAGAGAGCGAGAGAGAGAGAGAGAGAGAGAGAGAGAGACAGACAGACAGACAGACAGACAGTTAGATAGATAGATAGATAGATAGATAGATAGATAGATAGATAGATAGATAGATAGATAGATAGATAGATAGATAGATAGAGAATGAGAGAGAGAGACAGAGAGAGGGAGAGATAGAGAGAGAGGGAGAGATAGAGAGACAGATAGGCAAGCGGACAGACAGAGAGACAGACAGACAGACAGACAGATAGATAGATAGATAGATAGATAGATAGATAGATAGATAGATAGATAGATAGATAGATAGATAGATAGAGACTGACAGACGGAGAGAGAGAGACAGATAGATAGAGAGACAGACAGGCAAGCGGACAGACAGACAGATAGATAGATAGATAGATAGATAGATAGATAGATAGATAGATAGAGAGAGAGAGAGAGAGAGAGAGAGAGAGAGAGAGAGACAGACAGACAAACAGACAGACAGACAATACTCAATACTGTGAGATTTTTGTGTTAGAGTTATGATATGATATTTTTGCCATGTTGCCCACCCCAATGAATTGCAACAATAAACTTTTAAAGTGATGGATAGATGAAAGATTATGCAAACTATGCCCTGGTCACTCATTTTCTTACATTTATACTTCTGACATTTGACAGACACCCTTATTTAGAGTGACATACATTTCATCTCATTTTATACAACTGAGCAACTGAGGATTAAGGGCCATGCTTAGAGAGGCCAGCAGTGGCAGCTTGGTGGACCTGGGATTCAAACTCACAACCTTCTGACTGGTAGGCCAACACCATAAGACCATTACTGTAGAGCCTCAGAACTGCTACTGTAATCATAAAGACTATGATAGACTGAACATACTGCATTCTTTAGACTTCACAGTATTCACTAATGGTTTACTGTATAATCTCACTATCATAAAGAAGACCTGAGTCCCACTGGAGTCTGGTTCCTCTACGTTTTTTCTTGCCAGTCTCACCTATGGCTCGCTCATGACGTAAATCGAAATCTACAACCGGATTTCTGTAAATCTTTTTTTTTTTTTCCAACAGTGTGACTATACACCCACAAAATGGAATTGGGTTCAAGGAAAGTCATTCACACAAGCAGCTATTGATTGTGTTTCTCGGTACGTTTAAATTATTGTCCAGGGTAATCGCACATACATTACAGATGAATGCAGAAGATAAAAAAAATAAATAACAGCAACCTGCAGAGTCCCTTTAATGTGCTGATCACACCTCTCTTCCAAAATCAATATTTCGGAATATAAGATGCCAGATTTGCAATAACAACACGGTGCAGAAGCTAAGCAGAGGGATGCGATGAGATAAAAACGCTCCCACAGCGGGCATGTAAAAATCTGGACCTTTGCAAACAGACACCTCCTGAAGAGGTACAAGAGGCTCCTTTCATCCAGTTTCTACTTAAAGATCACACATGGATTAGTCGATTTATTTTCAATTAACAATCGCAGGGCTGCTTAACATTCCTTCCTCTCTCTGTTCATATTAATTAGATGAATCAAATCTGCATGATTAAAAAACAAAGGGTTCCTCAGCCACCCACATGCCACAAATGACAGTTCCAGAGAGATGTCTCCTCGCTAAGCGTTCCCTGAACAGACTCGAAGTGTGAACAGCAGATGTACGCACCATCCTGCTATACAGCCAACTGACGTAAAGTAGGGGATCTGTGCTCTGGCAGAAAAGGTAAGTATCCATTCAGCAGCATGACCAGAGACAGAACCTGGAGCCAGCTTCACCGCTGATGTCCTCCAGTCACCCGGTTTTGGATGGGAGATCAGTAGTGCAGCTTAAAAAGCATCTGAAATCCCATTTAACCATAAAGGGGTCAGTGAGAGCAAGCTCAAAGCAGACAGTCCCAGATGATTCGCCTAACCCGACCTGTGTGTCGTGATGGACGAGTTCAAAGACAAAGAGTTCAGACTGGAGTGCAAACTCTTTGACTTGGCTTTGGCTGTCTGACCCAGACTGGAACCTTTTCTTCTTTCTTTACAGCCCACCTGCCCTCTTACACCAGAAGCTCTCAAAAGACCTGCACTGTGGTACAGTCTAAGCTCTAAGGTTAAAAAGCCACTAAGTAATTCTGTATTGACAATATAATCTTGCTGAATATGCAGGACACTGGTTTTTAGTAAGTGCATAGAAAATACTGTATTTTTTAGCATTATGTTGAAGGGGCAGTATAGCAGAGCAGGTACTCAGTGGAGTTCAGAAGATCGATTTTAGAAGTTCAAATCCAAACAATGCCTGGAGTCAAGAGAGCAAAACTGGCTATTCTGTGTAGGCAAGAGGGATGGCCTTATGCTCTTTCTCCCTGTCAATCACAGCAACACTAGATTATGGTTGCCATAAAGCTCATGAATGTATAAAGGGCAGATAGCACTTTTTTCAGTGTTTTACTTTGCCTTGTGTATACAGGGTGCTGGTGGCTCAGTGGTAGGTTTCTTGCCCACCTTGTGGAAGGCCTGGGTTCGATTCCCAGACAGTGCCCAAACCCTGGCCACTGGATGCAGTGCTGGTCCCAAGGAAGGCGTAAAGCCTGTGCCAAGTTGTCGTGGTGACCTCTCACACACATAGGGAGCAACTTAAAGATCAACAAGTTTGCCTTGTGTATGAGCAGCAGTATGAAATGATGCAGAAGATAGCTTCATGTGTTTATAAGGAATCACATGTTCACTCAGCTTCAACAGTTTGTAGCTGTTGTGTGATAGGGAGGCGTTACCTAATGGACGGGAATAGGCTAACAATGAGGTTTTTGCAAACAAAACGTTTAGCCTTTTTATTATGGGAGTTGAACAAGGGTCTCTGGTGTTCTAGGAGCAGGATCTCGCACTCTCAACGCCATGGCCCAGGAAGGGAACCAACCCAGTCACAGAGGAGTTTAACTCTCAGTGTCGGTCCCAAGCCTGGCTTAAACGGGAGGGCTGTGTCAGGAAGGGCATCCGGTGTAAAACCTGTGCCAAAATCCAAATCTTATGATCTGCTGTGGCAACCCTGACAAGGGACCACGCTCCTGAAGGACTACAACAACATTATAGTAGGGAAACAATGACTGTTTATATTTCAAAGGTTTCATATCACACACTTCATTCAAGAGCTGTATATTTATAAAAAGGAAAGTTAGGAAAACTTTTTAATGGAGCATAGTCTTTCATCTTCACTAAGCAGACTATCCCAGGTACACAGCATGCAAAATGGACTGACTTACACACACACACACACACTCACACACACACACACACACACTCATTTACACAGTGACCCAGACGGAAGGTAGGAAGAACCCGGTGAATGTGGAGAAAATCTGTGGGTAATTACAATATGGAGAACTTGTGAAAGAGTAACCTGAGCTCAGAGTCCAGGAACAGAATATATTAAACACAAGGACAAAGCCTTAACTTTATGCCAGCTCACTGTTTTGGCCTGTGGGCTTACAGCAGCCGCAGCGTGCACTCTGGAAAATTCTTTGTTCAGCTTTGGTGAAGTTGTAACTGCCAGAACTGATAATGTCAGTGGATTAATACTTTATGATTCATATTAATATTATATTCATATTACTTTGTGAGATTACAGTGACAGTGCACATTCCTATTAATCTGTCAGTACACATATTTGCATATTATATTTCCTAATCCAGTGAATAAAACATAAATGAAGGCATGGCATGGGTTTTATCTGCAAACCAGACGTACCAACCTGATTTGTGTTTGTAGTTATTAACGTCTGTACAGGAGATGTAATAAACATGACTCTCTCTTCTGTCAGGTGCTTCATATCTGACCTTCCGACTGCCTGAGAGTAAATATCTACCACTTCGGAGACTTTCTTTTTGTCCTAATGCGCACCTTTATCATGCACACCGCACCAGTGCTGCTCCCTGCATCAATATTCTAGCAGAGATGATTTCATTTTTTTAAGGATTTAGTGCGGACGTGGGTGAACACTGTCACCACAAAGCTATGTGAATTCCTACACACGACCACAGAGGACACACTTCATTGGATAAAAAGGCACACATTAAATACTGCAGTCAATCGTAAATGGCCCCTGGTTTGATATACGATGCACTGTAAAGAATATAAAAGCTATATGAAGTACGTTATATAGAGTAGGGAGACATTTCATATGAGATTTTCACTGATTCACTTTATTAATCAATTTATCAAAATATCAGCCTTGAGTACCAAACGGCTCCACAGAGGACGGTGCTGACCTGTTGGCTAAGCTATTCCTGAAGCATTAGTGTCACTTGCTTAAACTGCTATCACAATCCAGATTTGTCATGAACTGCCCCTCTCAGTGCACTGAGTGCTGCTTGAGCTTGTTTGCTGCTGCATGTTTGTTTGCTTTAGTGCCTTAGTTTTGCTCTCCAGCCCTGTCCTGTCGTTAGTCGGTTGCCTTTTTGTGTTCATCTGTTCTGTTAAGTTCTTGATTATTTTCTCTATCTTCACCCTGTTATGTCTTCGCATCTTAACAAAAGTCATCCAATATTACTGTGCATTACTGAGAATTATTTTCTGTTCCGAGGTTATTTCTTATTGTTTATTGAACATCTTGTTGTTGATCTTGCCTTTCTGTATACCTACACCAACTATCTATGGATAATAACATGAAAATCACTGGAACAATGAAACGAGACAAGTTAAAAAGCATTACTTTTTCTTTTTTTTGCCTGGCATTTCACTGTTTTTCTTATTATTATTTATTTATTTTCCTTCCATATCCTGTATAGACATGATGTAATGACGTGGGTGTATGTCTGTGTGTGTGTGTGTGTGTGTGTGTATGTGTGTGTGTGTGTGTGTGTGTGTAGACTTTGTTCTGAATAAAAGGTACAATGCAGTGAAGTAGTGTCTCTGTATGTGTAGGCATCAGGTGGGCTACAAAACCAGGTTTTTAGCTACAGTGCAAAAATCTCTTGAAGCAGGGCTGTTCATGTTAACAATTGGAGCTTTCTTTTTCCTGTGGTACCCCCTGTTGCACTTTTCCTTCCTGTCCTGTACCACCTTGCCAACATATAGTTAGAGTGAGCTGTTGCGGTTTAATCTAAAGAAAAGCAATACAATCAAATATCTCACTAACTTCTGCATTAACCAACTGCCTATGGTATTAGAATTAAACTGATAGTAATGGTACTTGAGACTTGACTGATACTAAAGCAGAGAACAGAATTCATTCATTCATTCATTCATTCATTCATTCATTTTCTATAACCGCTTTATTCCTAATTAGGGTCACGGGGGTCTGTTGTAGCCTATCCCAGCATGCACTGGGTGAAAGGCAGGGGTACACCCTGGACAGGTCATCAGTCAGACAGACAACCACACACACTCACTCACTCCTATGGGAAATTTAGAACAGAATTCACTGAATATTATTATTATTATAGCACAGTGTTGCTGAAAGATCGATTCTGATTGGTCAGAAGGCTCTGATTAAAGCGCTTGATTCAACACCTTATCGTTTCTACAGAAACAACTTGCTGATGATTCTCCCATGCAGGAAAAAAAAAAGAAATACGCTGAAAGAAAAAAGATTATAAAAGGTTAGTCAAATGGAGGAAGTGACAGATGATTGCAGGGCAGTTCAGATCAGCCAGACATGCACTTGACTTTCAGGGCAGAAGCGCATTTTTCTTATTTTCATGAAAGCATTTCAAAACAGAATCTTGTTGCCACCCAAACTCAGTCCCAACCTCAATTAACCCTAGTCAGCTACAATAGCTGTGAGATTCAGGTATCAGACACGGAAGTGCAAGCGAGGTGAAGCTTTGACTGAGTAAGGGACAAAAAAATAAATAAATAAATAAAATACATATGTGTATCTTGATCAACTAGTTTATTGATGAAATTTTTAAAATTTGTGTTATAGCTTTATAATAAAAATTCGGAGAAAACTTTGACAATTATGTGTTGAAGTTGAATTAAAGGTGCAAAAAATATATATTATAATGCTCTATTACAGAGCATAAACTATTACAGAATGAATAAAACACTGCTATCACTGGCAAATATCTGTGGAATAGGAAAAATATAACACCCCAGGACGTGTAATAGGAACATAATCGTCTACAGAGTGGAAACAGCACACCCCTAAGTCTTCTATTCATTACTCATGCTCTGTTAAAACACTACGGTTATACAGTTTTTATCATCATACGCTTATAAATTAGGTGTTAAAACAAGTCTACATCAATAGCAAGGCTTTAGAGAGCCGGCCTAAAATAACGGAGGTTTTTAATATGACCTGGAATGAGATGAGAGAATAAGATGGCACATGGAGACAGAAGGAGACGGAGTATGGAATGACAAGGTACCAAACAAGCCGCGACGGACAGAAATAAAGTTTCTGTAAGAAAAAAGTAAGTAATATGTAAAATCACACAGCATAAAGACAGGGCTGATATTTAAACACTAAAATGGACATGGCATTCAAAAATATATATATATATACACGTACAGAGAGAGAGAGAGATAGAGAGAGAGAGAGAGAGAGAGAGAGAGAGAGAGAGATGCAAAAAAAAAAAATCTATAAAGATGCCTTTAAATCCAAAAGAAAAGTAAGTAATATGTAATATGAGATATATACGCAGCTCAAAGCCAGGGCTGGTATTTAAATGGTAAAATGGACATGGCATTCAAAAGCCTGAAGCTGTATATATATATATATATATATATATATATATATATATATATATATATATATATATATATATATTTACACAGAGAGAGAGAGAAAGAGAGAGATGCAATAAAAGCAAAATAAAAAATGCTCTAAAGCTGCCTTTAAATCCATAAATCCAGTATTAAATGCTGTACAGAGTAATATAGGTACACTGTGTGCAGTTTTTTTAAAGATATGATTTATTGGATATTAGATATAACTTTTTCTGCACATCTTGTGGAATCTGCCAGAGTTCTTCTGGAGTCATCCTTGTTTCTGAGTGTGCAGATAAAACCGCAGACTTCATTATGACTGGTGGTCTATTACGTTATATACTGCTTTCTTTACCGCCGTACAAACCTTCTCTCGTTTACATTTCATTTTTTTCTTGGAAAGTAATGTTTTGTTTATTGATTCAGTTAATGCAGCAGCCATAAAAGAGTCATTCAAGACCAAATTTGTATTTAAGGGAATGAGGATGCCTTCAGTAAATATAGATGGATAGTTATGCAGTTTCACTGGGCCTGGTGGCAAGTGAGAATGAATAAATAATAAAGATCCTTTATTCACAGAACAAGGATGAGAGGATCGGAAAGAGAGAGAGGGGTGTGGTTGTTGAGTCTTTTTTTTCTTTTTTTTTGATTGATTGACATTTTGCTATTCTATTCTATTTCCACCAGCAGCTGCGCTGACACACTGTCAAGCTGGTAATGACAGAGTAAAGCATATAACCATAAGATCCAATTACTGTATATGCTGAGAGTTCCTTCGATGCAGAGGCAGAACATCATTCTGGAATAAACAGATGTAAAGCAGGCAGAGGAAAATATTAAAATGGTGCAGTGCTGCTTCTACTGGCTTGAGGTAGGTAAAGAAAGGAAGCAGACTCTGGGAAGATATAAAAACAGCACAGTTTTCCTAGTTGCTTCTTGCATGTGCGCATGTGTGTGTGTGTGTGTGTGTGTGTGTGTGTTGATGGGGGAGTCAGGAAGGGGGGGGTGGCTGGGGAGATTTTCAGCATAATGCAGAGTTGGCAACAAATAAACGCTAAAAATATGTGCTGTGTCATACTGTTATCTGTCATTGGGGAAAGGAGGAAACAGTTTAATCTTGATCGTGTATCTTGTGCTGAATATTCCCCTGGAGGTGCATGGCGTGGGCGGGAGGTGGAGAGGACGTGGCAGGGGAGATGGAGGAGTGTGTTCAGGCTGAGAGGATGAAAAGGTCTCTGGAGACCAGGGTCTGAAATAGTGCTACGTTGAGTGCCGAGAGGGCACCAGGGTCAAGACGCAGCAGATACTGTATGTGTGATTCCTCAAATCCTGCTGAGCTTTCTCATTTGTTGCCTGTCACTGACAGAGGCTGAAAAAGGAACCAGGATTAGGCAGCAGATCCTTCAGTGAATAAATAAAACCGGCCCTGTACCTTCTAGATGGCAGATAATTAATAAATAAATAAATAAATAAATAAATAAATAAATAAATAAACAAGAAGAAAATTAAAGTGTCTCAAAAGGATAATATTTGTCTGAAAACTGGGAGCTGATAAACATAAAAACACATTATAGCAGTACGGCTATGCGGTACGTGATGTGCAGAATCATGATGCGGATATTTGGCCTGACACACGAAAAGAGAAAATAAACTCTTAAAATGGTGATATAATGGTGAACGTGATATTTCTTTAATTGTTTAGTAATTTATCAGGTGCCTGCTCTGTGTTTGGGGGATTTTTTATGCACGTTAGAAAGTGTTGTACCTTTCATTTATTTGTAGTGTAAAACCAAAACAAATCAGATATTTAGCTAATCGATTGTGCACTGATTCAAATGAAACAATGGGGGTGAAGATGCTCTCAAACATGAGTCCAAATATTTAGCTGTTTACAATTAGGATTTTTTAAAGTTTCAACTGCATGTGCCACAGAGAAATGAATCTTACCACACCTTTCAAGACAACAAATAATGCGTGTAGACCAGCATGTTAGACCTGTACTACCTTCGTTAGCAGTTTAGCAAAGCAACCTCACTAACTGGATCCTTAACAGAGGCACCAACAATCTTCTTCATTCCAAGCATTATTTTTCTTCCTTATGTCTATATACATATTTCATTAATTGGACGTTGTATATAAAGTGATTAAGTGAACCCCTTGTTATAAAGAGTAATAAAGCTAAAGCTGTGAATGAGGTACTGAAGGACCAACAGTGCTTGTGGGCATGGGACTGGTTGAGCAATTGTTCAAGCCAATTGTTTGACTTTGGCTTAAGTTTACAATTATAATTGGTTTTTGGTTTAAAATATACTTTTAAGAATGTTACTGAGTATCTACAGAACCACTTATATAAAAGGTCAGTTGTTACAAAAAAGACTTCTTTTTCTTGCCCTGAAACAATCAGCAATGACAATTAGCAGTGACAATTAACAGCCAGATACTGGCCAATTGTGTAGCTTTTTTTAGCCGCCAATATCAATTGTAGGCCGATATACCTGGGCATCTCCAGCTATACAACTATGTGGTTTCATATAAGCGATTCCTTCCACACTTCTCCACCAGCGTTTCCTTAAATGGCTGAGAACAAGCCATTCCATGGTAATCAGATCAATATGTGTTCTCGACACCTCACAATGGATGGCAGATGTGTAGAGCGTCAGGCCTTCAGCAAATTGAACGCAAAGGAAATCAATCCCGGAAAGATCAACAGTTCTACAGAGTGAATGCAAGGTCTTTAAATAAGCTCTTCTGTCCAGCGCCCGGCTCTTGCTTGGGCCTTGGCGTCAGCCTGAAAACACACATTGGCTAAATTGCTCGATATGATCCCTGGTCAAGACTAACTGGTTGTGACTTTTATGACAGCTCTCAGTGCGCAGTGCTACATTTTACACAACCACGCATAATCCCAACGTGTCTACAGGAAATAAAGAATTAGCATTAAGTGCTAAGGCTAACACGTCGGAGTGCCGGTTTATTTATGGTCCCATGGTGTGTTGTGTAAGGAAAGAAAAAAATACCCTCACCCATACCCACACCTAATGTTCAAAAACTCCACAGTAAATGTGTGTGAAGTAGAAGGGTCAGGCTCACACTGCCTTGACCTTATCAAGCATGTTTGATTTTAGAATATAATGAGCTCTGATCACTGAAGCTTACGCTACACACACACACACACACACACACACTCACACACACAGACCACAAACAAACCTTTTGCAGTTACACACCTCTTGATATTAGACTGACAGGCACAGACCACACCTCTTGAAATAAGACTGACAGGCACAGACCACACCTCTTACTTTGAGACTGACAGGCACAGGCCACACCTCTTGATATGAGACTGACAGGCACAGGCCACACCTCTTGATATGAGACTGACAGGCACAGGCCACACCTCTTGCTATGAGAATGACAGGCACAGGCCACACCTCTTCATATAAGACTGACAGGCACAGACCACACCTCTTGCTATGAGAATGACAGGCACAGACCACACCTCTGCCTCTTGCTATGAGACTGACAGGCACAGGTCACGCCTCTTGTTATAAGACTGACAGGCACAGGTCATGCCTCCTGCTATGAGACCCTGCCATGCTTCTTTCACTGAGACCAACAGAAACAGACCACATTGTTTGCGCTAAGACTGAAAAGGCTGGGCGTGGTCCTTTCACTGGACCTAGCAGCTACACAGGCCACACCCTAAACTGTGCTCAAAAAGCACTGAGAAATTATTCCTTCATGCACACTAGCAAGTACAGAGGCCACTAATCTTCAGTGTGACTGACAGGCATTGATAATTTATCCTTCAGTGGAATTAGCATATACAACAGCTACTCCTCTTCAGTGGGACTGACAGGCACTGAGAAACTATCCCTTCACAGGAGTGAGCTGGTATAGAGACCACACCCCCTTCACTGAGAAAATATTCCTTTTTGTGAACTAGCAGGTACAGAGGCCTCACTCATTGTGACGGACAGGCTCTGGGAGAAACAGAGAGAGAGAGAGAGAGAGAGAGAAAGAAAGAGAAAGAAAGAAAGAAAGAAAGAAAGAAAGAAAGAAAGAAAGAAAGAAAGAAAGAAAGAAAGAAAGAAAGAAAGAAAGTGCTAAAAGAGATACATTTGTGAACTCAATAATAATAAAAGCAATAAAAAGGTCAGTTCCTATAGTAATAGACTTTACAATACTATACAAAGGCAGCCGTTTCATTTCATCTGCTAATGACTCCCAGTTTCTGCCTTATATGCAGTGTTTTAAATATCGACAAAGGGCCACTAATTTTAATCTGAGCTCTTAAGCTCCTATCTCCAGGCCGAGCCAGTCGGATTGCGTCCAGCCCTCGACCTCGTCTATGGGTTTGGAGGTGGAAGATCAGCCGAGAGGCTGAGGGAGATGAATGGGCAGTGGACAGTGCCCAGGAGAGCAATCTTACCAGGCACTCTAGATACAAATGTGCTGACGCAGACCATCTCACGGCCAGAGCCATCCACTGACACACACACAGCACACAGCCAAAAGGCCTGGGGAATAAAGCAGACCATGCTGGGTAGGCATTTACACTCACACTCACTAAAATGAACAAATAGGATTAAAAACAGATATCCCTGGACATATTTGAGCTGAATCTCGGGGTGTGGTCATGACTTGTAAAAAAAAATAAAAATGAATCAAAGGTTATAAATAATTCTTTACGCAGCAATGATCACAGCTTTCAAAGCATAATATTATTTTTAACCATCATGAAAATGATGAGGAACTGCATCGCAAAAGCACCTTGATCCGCCTGAGAAATCTGCTCGGAAAAGCGTCTGACTTTAATTTACTAAATCCATCACGCGCGCCAATAAAAGTGCAAAATAATGAAAATGATCAACCACGAAGCCGCTAAAGGGCTCAGGACTAAGGAAGAAATGCGAGATTAGTATCAAATAGATAAATGTGTTTTTAATGACAGACTCTCTTGTCAGTAAGCAATCGTGTGGAGGTCATTAATATGGCAGACTTGTCATTAGAGTCCCTATTAGTTTTCAAGGAGAGCATGAACAATTAAGGAATAAAAAACACTACAGGGTGGCGTGATGTTGATCCATTTTCCAGTAACAGCACAAATCTGGTTCGCTTTATTCCGCATACACAGTACATCACACCAATTTGCAAATATGAGCCTTTTTTTTAAAGAATGATGTCCTGTAGATTTAATTTATCTGTTTGTAGCTTTTTTATGTTGTGGAACATCTGCAAAATAACTTGGTTCGTATGATCACGTATAAGAGCAGCCATAGCGGCCTCTCTGTCTGTCTCTCATGAAGAAATAAAACAAAAAGTGTGTCATGAGATTGAGAAACAACAAACCGTGAAATTGAACTGAATATAAGCATTTTGATCTGATGTAAAAAATAAATAAATAAATAAATAAATAAAAAAAAAAATAATAATAATAATAATAAAAATTAAGAAGAATAATAAAAACCTTTAAAAACTTTTTTCAAATATTTAATTTTGTACATTTCTTCATTTTTGCTGTTTTCAGTGTTGCTATTTAAATAAAATATGTTTTAAAATAAAATAAAATGTTAAATAAATAAAAGTGTCATTAAAGTCAGTTTGAACAAATCATTTAACAGTTAGTAATTCTTGCCGTATATATATATATATATATATACTACCAGTCAAAAGTTTGGACACACCTTCTAATTCCATGGTCTTTCCTGATGTTTGTTTCTTTCTACATTGTAAAACAATGCTGAAGGCGGCCGAAATACACAATAATGTCCTTTGTGTTTAATGTCTGTAAAGCCTTCATAACGGCTCTAATCTGAGGTGCTGTTAATTGGTGATTTCTGAGGCTGGTAACTCTAAATGAACTTCTCCTCTGCAGCAGAGGTAAGTTTTGGTCTTGCTTTACTGGGATGGTCTTCATGTGAGCCAGTTTCATCATGGTGCTTGATGGGTTTTGCAAATGCACTTGACAATACTGTTCTTGCAAGAACTATTCCAGAACACCTGACCTTCGTGTCTTAAAATAACAACTGACTGTTGTTTGTTGTCATTACATATGGATTACTGAAGTCCATGTGTGTTATTTCATAGTTTTGAAATCTCCAGTATTGTTCTAGAATGTAGAAAATAAATCCCCAAACAAAAAACACTAAAAATTAAAAGGTGTGTCCAAACTTTTGACTGGTAGTGTATATATATATATATATGTGTGTGTGTGTGTGCGCCATAGAAATGTCAAGTAAAGTGTGATGTGATATTTTTGTCAAATCGCCCACCCTACTGAAGATAACTCATTCCATAAATGTTAAATAAACATCTCTAGGCTTTAATATATTGGTGGTTATACGTTTATATTTCTCCCTGTCAAAGAGCTGTTGCCATAGAAACAATAACGTGTTATAACAAGTAACTTAATATAAACCTGTAGTGACGGAGCTACTGTCTATCAACTCCAATCAGACTCGAGAATCAAACAGCGCTGAGATACAGTTGTCAGGAGTTACTGGGACACTTCCTTGACAGACCACCAGGGGTCCTGGCAATTGGTTTATTTATGCATCATTGTGTTATTCCCATGTGGGCGGTGCTGCGCCCTGTCCTAATGTGTTTTCCCGCACGTGTCCTAATGTGTTTTTCACATGTTCCATGTGCTGCTTTATATATGTCTGTCTCGCTGTCTTGGTCAGGGTCAGTCATTATATTTATATATATATTGTTAACGTTGTTGATGTAACTTTGTGTGTGTTCCATAAAGCCGGACACTGTGTTGTCCAGGTATTTATGGCATAGTTATGTTTTGCTGAGGTTATTAAAGTTTCCATGTTGTAGTTATGTTTTGTTTCTGTTACGTTTAATGTTGTGCAAGTCTTTGTTTTGTTAATTAAAAGCTGTGTACATACTGTGGGGGATGTAGTAGCTTAGTGGCTAAGATGTTGGCTTACTGATCTTGCTGTGAGTTCAAATCCCAGGTCCACAAACCTGGAGGCCTTAACCCTGAATTGTTCAGTTGTACAAAATGTGATAAAAATGTAAGTCACTCTGGATAGGGGCGTCTGCCAAATGCCGTAAATGTAAATGGATCTGGGTCTGATCGCACACCATCCCGTGTATACAGTACATCATAAAAAAAGGGATTAATTCAGCTTTTTATCATTTTCCCTTGGGGCTTCTGTAACAGCTGTTGTGTTGATCACTGGTTATTTTATTCTACTTTTAAATTTTGTAAATTTTTGCTTTTTACTCTTCTGTTCCTATCCTATTTTTATTCCATTTGACTACTTTTCTTAAAAGGCATTTCACACCATGTCCTACTTTGTATGATTGTGTATGTGAATAATAATAACATTAGAATTTGATTTCAATTTGATCTGGCTCGTAGAGTTCTTCCTCAATGTGAACGTCATGTATGCAAAATTCTTTCCAAATAAAAAAAAAAAAAAAAAGAATTTGGGGTAAAATAGACATGACCTGAAAACCGTGCATGATGTAAACAAGTGGATGAAGGCCGCTCCAGCGGTATACAGAGGCAGGAATGTATTGTGTAACACACATACACGGCGGCACTGTGAAGAGATAGCACAAGCAATCAGTGCGTAAATTCAGACTTGGCGACAGTGACTAATGGCCTCAGATGGTGACGAGCCGGAGCTTTCGGGAGCAATGCCATACGCGATTAATCAAAACGCTGCATATGTAAGGAAATGTTCAGCCGAGGCGCACGGCGCACCGCTGAGATTTATGCTCGGCTCTGTAAACCCCGGGTCTGGGGGTTAATGCCTGCAACAACAGCTAGCAGCTATTCGGTGACGGGGGGAAAAAAACTACATCATGCAAACCAAAACATCAGATGCGTCAGAGGGGAGTCGTTTGAAAATGCTCTCAACCCTGCAGCAGACAGAACATGGAGCATTTGATTTGTTGTTGGGATACGGTTTCGATCGAGACAGAACGTGCTACGCGCCGATTTAAGACACGACCATGTACCGAATCCAAATGGATTATGGAAACATAAGAAAATAAATAAACAAAGCCCAAGTAGTATTCCATATCCAATTGTTCCTCTAATAGAAAAGAGGAGAGTCTGCAAGTCTGCATGAAACCTAATCTCGTTAATAGGCAACTCGATGAATGAAAGAGAAGGAGAAAAAAAATCGACACAAGGTGTTTTTTCTTTTTTTTCGGTGGGTGCAAGAGCATGAAATTAATAGGACATTAGCCAGAACAAAGGCTAAATTTCAGAAGGATGCTTGAGCTGAGCTGGAGCAGATAGAGAGAAAGAAGGGAAGGAGGAGCTATCAGGCCAAACTTTAATTCATTCTGCCAAACAATACAGCTCCTCATAACCAGCTAGTGTGAAAAGGAAAGACAGTCGACAGCTAATTCCGTTTATCAGAGTCAGCCTGCATCTCGGACATCTTTTACAGAGGGAAAATCATTACCCGTAGCATGCCTGTTTGCCTGGCTGGTGACTTGCAAACACAAAATGCTGGGATCTCAGTGTATCACGATTTGTGTTTACTTGTAATGGAAATCTGTGGTTTTTCGCTTAACGCCTTGCGATGATACTATGCTTCGACTGGACAGATGGATGTCATGCAAACTTTTAGGAAAATGCAATAAAGGTGGCACTTTACACAGAAATCCTTCCTGGGCCTGAGATCGATCACCTGCTGATATCTGCCATCATCACGCCATCTTCCAACCTGCAGGGTGAAGGCTATCACACGCTTCCTCCGTGACCGGTGAAGCCACCCAAGAGTGTATTTTCAAAACTCATGCTGCGTTACAGGACACAGTAGTAACGTAGTCGAAGGAAAAATACTGTCCGCCCTCTTCCACATACATGAGCTTGCAGATTCCCACCACTGGCTAGTGTTGCTGTGATTGACAGGACAGAGAGATAATACCACCATGCATGACCAATTCTTCTCCCTTGGCTCTTTTCCTGGATTGATGTAGCACTGTCGGGATTTGAACCGGCAACCTCAGGCCGAAAGCTTTTCTGTCGCACCACTCGGGAATGTGTGTAACCTCGGCATGAAACCCAGGCTTTACGAATATACTATATGGAAATAAATGTACATACCACAGCCTAAAGTGTATTAATGATCAGTCTGATTCGGTCGATTCTTTTAAATGGATTCGTTTCACTGAATCGTTTATCTGATTCTCCGATTCAAAATGATGAAAGTAAAGCCAGCCATCGCTGTGACATCTCAGGACCATTATCTAGCAGAACACCTTATAACGCGTTCGGCTGGATAGTTTACTAGCTGTAATGCTTTACTGCTTTACTTTAAGCCTGCAGTGTGTCAGGTCTGATGGTGGAAAAAAAATACAGCTAGCAGCAGTGGGTCCTTTCGACATATCGGGATGAATTGGTGTGGGAAAATGTCGGCATTACAAATTCAGTGATGCGTTTATTTAGGGTCAGTTCTGTGGCACGTTAGGGCATTAATCAAACCTCGCATAAACGCTCAGCCTACCTAGCCCAAAAAAAAAAAAAGGAGAAGTAAAATAAAGTGGTGTTCTTCTCCTTTTCTCATCGGCTGATCAGTGAGTGTGTGGCTTCGAGCCAGTGAGCTCGGCCTGGCTGTGGAGAGAGAATGACCCAACATTCATAAATTATTCCATTCTTGGCCCTGGCCACCTGTGCAGGGGCGAGCCAAACTGCCCTCCACTGTGACCTGATGATGCACACACACACACACACACACACACAAAAAAAAAGAACAGGCAGATCGTGAGCTACAGGATGCTCTCTACGCCTCCCCTCCCTACATACCTGCACCAAACGACCTTGGGAGGGAAAAAGGGAGGGAGGCTGAGACACCAGACTCGACTTCCCAAATTAAACGGGCACCCGTCATCCCTGCAGAGGCACGGCAGCTAAAACAAAGTGCACACATTCCCCCATTAAACAGATACGCTCGTGTGATTAGACACTAATTACTGACAAGCCGTTTAAACTGAAACTTTAATCGGAGCCCAGTTGCTGAGATAAATAACGTTACTGGAGTATTTCGTACTCGTGACACACTCGGAGAAAAGCGTTGTCTGCTCTCTTCCACGTAAATGAGACACTTGAATATTGAAGATACTTGAATATGAAAACGAAACGATAACCCTCCATAATAAATCAGTGACTAAAGTTTAACAATCGGAACTCTTGAAATTCTGATTGGTTAGAAGGCGTTGTCGAGTCTCTATGACAGTGTCTCAGACAGTAGGCTTTCGCATGACACGTTTATATTAATGTTCTAATATGTTAGGTTTCCACGGTAACGTCACAGCGACTTGGACGGCAGACACTTCACACGTGATGAGAAATTTATTTCGCGTTTGTTTGAAAGGAGTCTCCAGTGCCAGGTATTTCGACACAGGAGAGTCTTTACAACAGAGGATGTTTCTTAGTAACAAGACAAGGTCAGGTTTTTTTGTCGTATTAACTTTGATAGAGATAATAAATAAATAATTAAAGAAGCCGATCATGGACAGAATGCTTATAGCTGCTGATACTGTATGTATGTGAGAACTAGCTTGTATGATTAAATTCGACTATAAATAGATATAAGGTATATTATATGTTTAATTCGTTCAAAAAATGCTGTGATATAGGAGAAATAAATCACTTTGAGAGATGTTATCGGAAAGTCAGCGAGCTTCAGGGTGGTAACACTAGCTCCGCTTAAGTGCTAGGGAGAGTAGAAAAGTGGCGATGCAAAAAAGAGGCGAAAGCAATGGAGAAAGAGCCAAAAGGAACAAAAAAAAACTGTTTGATAAACCAAAGCACACCTGGATGATTTTCTGCTAATCCCTTAATTTAAATCTAATTGTGTTTTTATTCCCGAAAAATAAAAAGTTCCATTCAATTAAAGTGACTAAGAGCCTCATTTTGATTCAGGTGTGTGTAAGTATTATGGGATTATAATGTGATAAAAGGTTGCGTTCAGGTGACTTCAAATGTTACGGCGCAATAAAACTGTTTTGTTCCTAATTCGGCAGTATTGTAATAAGCGTGATTTCATTTCTGAGCTTAATAACGATGATTATAATTTAAACATGTCAGATTTTTTTTTTTGAAAGGTAGAAAAATAAACATGACCAGAGCAATTTCATTCCATTCACGCTGCATACAAATCTCGCACAGCATCAAGCCTGGCCTTAGTTCAAGCTCTCTGTGAGAATCCCATTGCTAAAAATGAAATGAAATAGAAATGTAGCAATACGGAGGAAAGGATCAACAGGCAGTGAGTGAGAATTCATAAATCTCAAATCCTTTCTGCAGCTTGCAGGTATAAAAGTGCCTTCAGTCAGCTAAATATTTACTCTAAGAAATGCTGGAGAAGGAGACGCATCACGCTGGTGCTATTTTTCGCAAGTGTTTTTTCTCTCCTGCCCTCCAGCGTGTGCTGTTGCCGCTCAGCTGCAACCGAGCAGTGCACAAAGCGTTTTGTCTCCTCCCGCTCCTCCGTAGGAGCCTGATGTGGTTTGGAACACAGCCTGTATGGGAACTCCGCTAGGTTCGCTCACTCCCCTGCTGGAGCAAATCTCACAATGCTCATTAAAATAAGAGGAGCAAGCAGGGAGCTGATGAGGAAGAACGAGTGAAGGCAAAGCACACGGGGTTTTGTTTTTTTGGGGGTTTTTTTGTCCTGATAGCGAAACAGATAATCTCTTCACCTCTGCTGTGATCGATCCAGCCATCAATCCACCTGCAAGTCATCGGTCAACCTATGATCGATCAAATTGCCGAGGATTAATTAGTGAACAGCTCTGTTTCAAGGAGGGTCCCAGAAGAGACAAGGGGAAAGTGTGAGGACGGGCAGAGGTACGGGAAAACGTGGAGCAGAGCATGCATTATTCATGGCTTGGAGAAAAGTGTGGAAGTTCAACCTGACTCGAGTGTGTCTGCCCAAGAGTGCTGGCCCATCACATAACATAAGAGTGGGGAGAGGAGAGGGGGGCGGCTCCTATACTGTAATCACTGTGCACTGATTTGTGTGTGTGTGTGTGTGTGTGTGTGTGTGCGGGTGTGTAAAGTTCCTCAGGGAGTGTTAACTGGATCCTACTCATGGGCCTCATCAGGGCCTTCCTTCTTATTAGAGCTCTTAATTACAGTGAGATGAAGATCCTGAGAGGCTTCTCACTTCTGCACTGGGCCATTACACAACCATATCACTGCTGTGTGCACTGCCTTCACAAACTCCCCCAAACATCTCTATATAAATATAACACAACACGTTACATCATAACACAACACAACATAACACAACACAACATAACATAACAAAATACAACATATTACATCTTAACACAGCATAACATCACACATCACACCATATCATTACATCACAACACATCATAACACAGCATAACATCACACATCACACCATATCATTACATCACAACACATCATAACACAGCATAACATCACACATCACACCATATCATTACATCACAACACATCATAACACAGCATAACATCACACATCACACCATATCATTACATCACAACACATCATAACACAGCATAACATCACACATCACACCATATCATTACATCACAACACATCATAACACAGCATAACATCACACATCACACCATATCATTACATCACAACACATCTTAACACAGCATAACATCACACATCACACCATATCATTACATCACAACACATCATAACACAGCATAACATCACACATCACACCATATCATTACATCATAGCACATCTCATCATAACATAACACATTAAATCATAATACAACACATCAATCATTACATCATAACATTACATCATAGCACAACACAACATAACATAACACAGCACAGCATATTGTATAGATGGGGTATGTTTCTTGCAGCATTTGATCATTTCATTATAAGTTAGTTAGTTAGTTAGTTAGCTACCACTGTAGTTTTTGCTTACTGCATTATTGTTACTCTTTAGTGTTATTGTAATGTTTCATTTTATTATGCTTTCATTTGTTTTACTTCCAGATCATATGCTGCTTTTTGTTTTTGTTATTTTGTTGTTGTTGTTAGTAGCAGTCTTATTTTAAATCATTGCATTTGTTTACCTCCTTTTCCAGTTCCCTTTTTTCTTTATTTATTGAAGGCTGCTTCAAAATAAAATACAATAATAATAATAATAATAACAACAATTATTATTATTATTATTATTATTATTTATAGTATCTATAAAAACAATATTTTATTTTCATCAGATTGAATTTATTTATTCATTTAAATGTGTAATATTTTGTTGTAATATACAGCAAATGCTTTATGCTTTTTAACATTCAAACTGATGGAAGGATTCAGTACACGTGTTAAAACATACTCAAAATATTACAATATACTCTTCAAGTGTTTTTTTTATGGAATTTGCAAATATGCATTGCCGTTGTTTTGATCTATGGAAATGAGTAAAGTAAGTTGCATTAGTGTTATATGGAACACTGCTGTTATAGGGTGTGACAGAGCAAACCATTTTAGCTAAGCTCGGTATGTCTTCCCTCCACTCCCCCATCCATCAGTGGAGACGGAGCGCTGCTGAACAAATATGATTTGGGTGTTAGGTGTAGCACTGGGATCACACTGCTGCACCTGATACACTTGTAGCACAACACACACACACACACACACACTGTGCTGAGAATGAATCTCCACCTGAATAATACCTGCTCGCTGGTGCTCTCCTGGTGGTCCCTCTCCACTGATGCACAGCAACAGATGGGCTGCACTCAGGAACTGTTTACCTGCAAAGCTCTTTCATTTATATCTTCTGCTCTTGTAACCTATCCTTCAAGGTTTGATTGGTGTTGCTATTCTTTTCTATTCACCACGATTGTACAGGGTGGTTATTTGAGCTACTGTAGCCTTCAAACCAGTCTATTCATGCTGCTCTGACGTCTGTCATCAAACACAGTGTTTCCACCTGCAGAACTTTCACCCACTGGATGTTTGTTGTTTTCCTCTCCATTCAGCCACAGTCACTGAGATGACATTTTCCCTATTCTGATGAGTCTGGTGTGAAGCTTATGACCTGTATGAGTATTGGCTGGTTGGATAATTGCAGGTGTTCCTATTAAAGTGTCCAGCCAGCATATATAGCATATAAGCACTTGCCTCCAGAAGATTCATCTCAAAGCACCAGACATGATCTAGTTGTCTCGAGAAAGTCTTTCAAAATAAGCAATCGTGAACCCAGACTTTCTCTTCTCTCCAAAAGTGTAAAAGTAAATACACTTGTCCTTCTCACTGGAAAAACATGGAATATAGTGATCTAAAGTACATAACTGGAACACGATTTCCTTCTGTGTTCTCCTAACACACTAAAGGTGATGCACACTAAAGGCCTGAGGGTTCTACCTGAGCGTAAAGCAATAGTCCTGAACATTTCTGAGTGTCACCTTTTAATGTCCAGAGGATCATTGGTTTTTGTGTTGCAATGTAGAACTTTTACCACAAACACATATTTGAGCTGTGCCTTCACATCTGTTGCTTAAGTCAAAGATCTCACCAATGTCTCCAGATGTGTATTCTCATTATAGATCGAGTCTGACCCTTCGAGACAAGTGCAAGACAGCTACAAGAAAGAAAAAAAACAAAAACAGACAGGGCTGCAAATAAACCCCGTAATACAGCGCACACTTCAGTCTTGGCTAAGGCTGATTTGGTATTGGCAAGAGACGACGGCGATTTGGAAATCCGTCATGCGTGTCGGTGACTCGAGGAGGCGTCACGTCATTACCGACCGGCTACTAAGTGACGTGGTACAAATAGAGAGATGCTCAGTCTTATACTCATCACCAGTGCTGGGAATGCATCACTGCACTGCCTGTCAAGGGTGTCATTTGTACAAACGTGAAACAAGAGCACGTTTAAAAACGTTATAAATATTCAATTCTGCACATTTCCTTTATCTTTATCCAAGAAACGCTGTTTAAAATTCACAATGAGTTGCCCAGCCTTGCTGGAGAAACTGTTTGGGCCTGCTGCATGCTGTGTAATTCACACTATAGGCGTGTGTGTGTGTGTGTCAGCTATTTTCAGTAATGATCAATGATCGGTAACTCTATAAATCCGGAGTGTTTGCTACAAGATTTGTAATGTTCAGAAATGCACTAGTTATAATTCAGGGCTTTATAGTGAATATAAAGGAAGCAGGTAACTAGATTTTTACATAAAACCCTGGGAAGAACATGGTCAGGACATCCATAATGAAGTATATAACAGCAGGTCAATAGAACACACACGGTATACAACTGGAAGGTTGCGTTACGGTCAACTTTTTGAAGCCCCCGCTCTCTTTGGATTCCCTCTAAACCACATCGCGGCAACCTCCGCTCCTCCTTTTTACAGCTGAGTTCCAACATGCTTTAACTCCCCTGCTGCTCTAAGATCATTCCCACATTTCCTGGTCTTTTGGATTTACAAAGATGAGTCAGGAAAGGATGATGGTGAAGTTTGTGGCGTTTACTATCAGCCAGTTGTATCCAACAAGAAGAAAAATAAGTGGTTCAATAAAGGGAAAGAAAAGAGGACAAAAAAGGAAAGACACCAGCTGCTAATGTCTATCACTCATGTCTATTATGTACAAAAGATCCAGTTCGCATAATGCTGTGTAGCTAAACCTCGGAGATAAAACATAGAGAGAGCTTACTGGACAAGTGATCGGTGATCGGATTAACAGAACAGGAACTGTCTGCACTGGTGAAGTGACCGATATCTTGAGATCAGAACAACTGACGCGCACCATGATACAGCCATTAAAAAGAGCTCTTAAGAAGCTTTCAAACAACCCTTGGCTCTGTGCTGTGTAAGTTGCCATATTTCCAGCTGAAATGACACCTCGGATGCCTCTATGGAACTCTATATTATTCAAACGTTGTTTATTCGATCGATGGAATATTTAGAGACCTGGACTTCAGTGTGCTCTCCTGGGCTTGACCTCTCGCCTCACCATCATTGTAAACAAATGTTAGACCAGCACTCGGCAGTAGCTACTACTGTAGTCTCGCTTAGCCAGACCTTAGGACTGATGGCAGAAGGTCCGGACTACATAATAGCATTTACTGACCACCCAAGAGGGCGTCTGATTGACATGTGAAGCAACCAATCACAGTTTGTTTTGATCAGCGTCATGTTTAGGTGGGGGGGATGTACCTACAAAAAACTGACCTGTGTCCAACCACAGATTGTTCATTTAAGAAAGTCATGTAAGTGTAGATCATTTGGAAACTCTCTGTCACTACAGCTTTGTCAACTACTGAACTACTGATACCTACTGAACAAAACTGAAGCATTTCAAATTTTGTGTGCCATTTGCATCAGACCTTCAGCCAACGGTTCGTGGGTGTGACGTCTGAGGCTGAGACTATGACCACTACTAGGGCTAGTTTGAAGCTGTTATGTCATCGTCATTACAGAGATACTGACACACAGCCTAAAAAAGCGTGGGTTCTTGTTCCTGTTTCAGATGATTTATTAGTAACACCACGGAACCAGAGAACAAACTGTATAACAGACTGTATAACTATATCTTAATTCTCTAAATCTTTATTTTGTTTCATATTCATAGATTCATTTCATGTTACTGTGGAGCCTTGATTAACTGAACTGACTAACTGAAACCTGGTGTGAAGCAATTACTGGGATCAACCTAGAACTGGTACGTCGCTATTAATAGTGTGTAGCGCTGAAAAAAATATCTCCAAAAAGCTGATCACTATTGAAAAGGGAGAACATTTAAAATAATAATAATAAAAAAAATAACATTCTTCCAAACCCTACTGAAGAATATTTTGTTTAACTAAAGTCTCAAGGAACTTAAAAAGAAAACCTTACTAAAGAAAAATAGAAAATAGAAAAAAAAACCATTGTTTTCTTCCGAAGGAAATAAATCTGAGTAAATGACCGGATTACGGATGATGCCTGAGCCTATAAATGGAGTTTGTTTTTATAGCATAATTTTCCTCTGGTCTATAAATATAATCTGAACGTAAATTCTTTATATGCTTTATATCGCGGCTGTGTTCTTTTTATGTTTTACTGCGAGCCCTGGCCCCGACAGCAAACGCGAATCCCGGCTGAGTTCAGCCTCGGGTTAAAGGAAATCAAGTCAAAGCGAAAGAAGGCGCATATCAAAGCCAGACAAGAGAATGTTGGTATTCATGGAGGCTGATGCCGAAGTTAGGTGGATGCTCTTCGCATGGGTCATGAACACCCCACTGGGTTTGAGACCCAGATCCCACCGTCAGAGGTTAATCCAGTTTTACCTTTCTCACACACACATGCGTCTTCTTCACTGCATCTTCTCTCTCTCCAGCTGTGACATCACAGGTCACAGGAGGCTCTGGGGACCTCGCACAAATCCACATCCTCTAGCAGAGTCGGAACGCTGAAGCTTTTCTGAGCCTCAGGGAAAAAAAAAAAAAAAAAAAACGTGAAGAGAGAGTGGAATAATAGAACAGAAAGGAAGCCAGGCGGCAGAATGAGCATCTGACAGGCTTCTGCAGAATGCTAATACCTTTAAAGCACGACGGAGCGAGTCTGAGAATGGCGTGCTGCATTGTTTCTCTAAACAGGATTAAGACTCATATTAGCCTTTGTGGGTTGGGTTTTTTTTTTTCTTGGCTGCCCACTACTTCACCGGCGCTCAGTGACAGGCGTGGTGGGTGGGGAGGTTAAGAATAATCAGCAGCACTGCAGGAGGTAGGTGCCACCATGCGGAGCCATGCTGGCAGCCATATTGTGTGGGAGTCACATGCAACTGGTGGGTATGAAATTCCTGCTCAGCTTTTTGCGGGGATCCAGGCCGCACGCTGGGGACGGTTCGCTACAACAGATAAACTCAGTACACATTCTCTGTGTGGTGCATCATACAGCATTCGCTAAAGAGACTACCAAGTTAGAAAGTGTCTGATTGACATTTCACATGGCCAACGGTGTTTACTTGGCACGACTGTATCACATAAACTTAAACAGAAATAAAACGGATAAACTGCACCACATTATCTAAAGCTTTATTCTGTTTATTCTTAGCTGCAAATTGAAGTCAGACGATTCTGACGCTTGTGTCCAGAAACGTCCACACCCTCAGCTCAGAGTGTGCCTGGGGCAGTCATCAGGGCATGCACAGATATCTCTGAAACCTCCCCCCCCCATAAGTTTTCAGAAAAAAAAATTCCTGTGCACACAAACAGCCTTCATAAAAAAACATCTCCCTGCACATGAAAATGCAATATATGAAAAAACTCATATCTTATACACACACGGCAGAGCAGTGGGTTGCGATAGTGCATCTTATATATCTAACACCTCAATAATAACGTTATGAGAATGTGTATTGACCTTTTTCACACTTTCATTAAAAACATGGAAGTGTATGTAGTAGCATTTTACAGCTTGAAAAATTGCATATGTGAATAAATAATTCACTTGAGCTTTCACTCATTCGCCTGATACGTGGTGAATGTTTTAGCCTTTTTTTAAGAGGCAGCAGGTATGTCTGTAGTCTGTATCAGATGATCAAAATACAGCGGAACCTCAGAATACCAATTTAATTCGTTCTGGAGGTGAGTTCTTAAGGTGAAAATGTGAATTGCGAAACGAATTTTCCCATAATAAACAATGCAAATGCAGATAATCCGTTCCAGCCGCCCAAAAATATGAAGTGTATGTAAACTGTATGGCTGCTTACAAAGCACTGACCCAAGCCAAGCATTCCATGTCAAGAGTCCTCACAGGAAGTTGTGCCACCAAGCTTGAGCTAAAAATAGAACAGACCACCCACACCACCAATCTGTCAACAACAAAAACGCCTGAAAAATCAACTAGTGCCTGAACGCATGCCCAAGGCAACATTGGTATCATGGGTCAACCTTTTCCAAACAGCTTTCACTGGCTGAAAAAAAAAATCTGTAAAAGTAATAAACTCGCTGCAGTTGGCTTCACTTGGCTTTCCACTGAGGCTAACAAGTTTTGAACGGCTCCTGGACATAAGTTAGTTTGTATGCGAAAAATGCTTCGTATGCCAATACAAATTTCTCGCAGAATTTCAATTCTTAAGGCGAAAATTGGTAAGGGAGGGCATTCATATGCCGAGGTTCCACTGTCCTCGAAAACTGCTGGCTATAAACACCAAAAACATGAACCTCCTACTGCTACAAGACCGCGACTAAGCAGCAGTTACTCCACCAGATAAGGTTACTATTTATAACTATATAACTAATACACAATTATATGTTAGTAAGTCAGATTTGCTGTGCAGTGTTTAAAGTGGGAACACTGATACTGCTAAGATATACCGGATATGACGGGATGGTTGTCGTGAGAAAGAGTGAGAAGAAAATAGTGATGTGGCAAAAAACTGACAGAAAAAAAAACATATACAAGGATTTACATGTGTGGACTGACAATGAGGGGAACCACTGCTTGCAGATACGCTTGAATACATAATATCTGCCTGGGTCTTATCCCAAATCTTATTAATAATACAACAAAGGGAAATTAAATTGTAAACAAATAAGACACTGCAGACCAAAGTATAGCAGCGTGTCCCTTCATAACAGTTCCTGACAACAGCAACGTTCCCTAAGGATTCTGGCTTTTGATGTTTTTTGGTGCGGTTTAAAAAAAAAAATGAAAAAGTGAAATAGTATAAAAATGTCTCCGGCTTTGAAACGTTTTACGAACGGCTTCATTTTTGTGGTAGCATCATGCAGTTTTTGTGTAGACTGGAGAGCAAAAATCTGAACTATGTTTTAGAAACTCTGTATATGGATAGATGTGAGGATGTGAGACTAGGCCTTTAACCTGAGAGAGACAGAGTAGGGAAAGTTGAGAAAACACCTCGCTCTCCAACACAGACTACAAACTTCTTCCTTTTTAACTCTGGATTTAATTCCGTTATTTAAATGAAAGCTGCTCTCGGTGCACAGGTTCGTTCCGAGTAAGCTAATTGAACGGATCAAATGACTGCGGAATACGAGCGAGGTCACGCGTGACGCTCTGTTTTCAATCGATCTTTCTTTCCGTGTATTGGAGATATTCTCGGTACGGAGCTTAAGGGTCCGGTGACAAAGTGAGCTTTAACTAGGCTTATCAGCTGCCTTGCCGTATCGATTGTCCTTGAGAGACAAACCGAATTACTCCGACGTGCGCCAAAAAAGCTCTCGCTTAACATCATAAATTAGGCTCGCGATTCAATCAACCATATAGAAGCCATGTGGCGACAAATCCATACAACAAATATAAATGAGTCAAATAGAAGGCAACAATGCGATCATTATCTGATTCACTGAGCCTGAGTATGAGAGCATATGGCTGCATGGTGTACTGCATGCTCAGAGAAAGAAACAAAATAAAAACGCACGTTAGCATGTCTTCCTTACAAAAATGTAACCGCTTACATTCTATACAACCGTGTTTACAGAAGACGTGGCGAATTCGACTCCCCTGTGTGATTCATCAAGACGCGTAATTAAATGTATGACAGAGCCTCGTGTATCAGAAGCATCCCGTTCTCGGCTTTCAGCCGCTCTCGACAGTTTTTTAGAGAATTTTGAGCCATGTTGTGACATCTCGAACGAGGTGTGATGTGTCTCCGAAGTCAGAGAATAGACTGTTAACTGTTAACATATGCTTAAAACCAGTGACACGTGAGAGCCGAACCTAAGAGAGAGACAGAAAAAAAAGAGGATGTCTAAGACGGTGGAAATAAACAAAAGCTAAACCATATGATTTCCCTCCCCCGAGTCGTGCACAGAAATAGACAGAGAGTGCGCCAGCATGCTTTAGATAGGCTACATAAATTAGCTCAATTGTCCATGGAAGTCTTGAGACAGCTTCTAAACAAATGCTCTTTTCATAGAGACCTCTATCTTTAGGACAGGGCCGGTGTCTGTGGGGATAGTGCAGGACGCCCGCTTTAATTTATGACCCCCTTCAACCTCAGGAAGCTGGGGGCACCAGAGAAATATCAAAAGACAACATCCTTAGGCAGTGTGGATGTTGTGTGGAATGGTTACGAAGAGACAGACTGCGATACAGCCAGAGCTTTGTGCTGTTAATCTTCAGAGCTGTCGTCCATCACTGTGACTCGCTTCTGTCCTATCTAACTGTCCTGCAGTGTGGCTAAAAGCAGTCTGCATGCACAAGTACACTCACACACACGCACACACACACACGCACTGACACACACACAAATAGGCACTGACAGACAAAAACACACGAATACACAATGATACACACACACATATGTACCCTTACACACAAACACACTGACACACACAAATATGCACTGACACACACACACAAAAACACATACACACTGACACACACTCATATGCACACATACACACATACATGTACCCTTACATACACACACACACATGTACCCTTACACACACAAACACAAAAGCACACAAACACACACACATGTACCTTCACACACAAACACACGTACACAAATGCACACTCTCACACACACAAAACCTAAATGCATACACACACACACACACTAGCCTTTAACCTCAGTAACCAAAATCAACTAAATGTCCTCAGAAGGTCAAACCTGTGGACAGTTCCCTATCACTGTAGGGACTTTCATTACACACACACACACACACATTTATCTTAATATACCTGTGAAGGCTTCCCATTTACAAAATGATGAATGCAGTTAATTAATGCTGAATCTAAATCTTACCCTAACCCTTTACCTCAAAACAAGGTAGAACAAGGTCAGGTATTCCTTCCTGACCCCACAAGGGACAGCTTCTTTCTTTCGTTCTTTCTTTCTTTCTTTCTTTCTTTCTTTCTTTCTTTCTTTCTTTCTTTCCTTCTTTCTTTCTTTCTTTCTTTCTTACTTATAGTTTTTTTTAAATGAGGAGGATGAATGTAATGAAGAATGTAAAGGAGGAAAGAAAGGAAGAAAGAAACACTCCCAAACATGTTTGTCTTACTATCCTTGAGAGAATCTTCCCTGTGAGGATCTGAGCCTAAGCTTAACCTCAGCAGCAGAAAGAAAATCTATTGTCTTTATTTATTTATGAATGAAAGAACAGACAGACAATTAAACAGACAGACAGATCGGCAGATAGATAGAGAGATAGACCGGCCACAAGGTCAACTCTGTCACACGTTTGGTCCCCAGCAGAATCTAAAAAACATGCAAACATACACACAAACACACACACACTTTCTTTCTCTCTCTCACTGTGCCCCATTTATATCTGCTGCATGATGAAGTCATGTGTAATAGCCCTTAGATGATGGTCAAGGCATGGGCTGTGATAAACCTCCTGAAACTCCGCTCACGTTCCTGGGGCCAAACGGAGATCAGGCTAAATGCAGTAGCAGTTAATGGAGCTAAAAGCCCTTTTCTTTTCTCATACGACATAACAAAGAGAAACATGACAGCTTGTTAAGGGTCTCCGCCGAGTCTCGGGCTGTCACTGAGCCACCTTTTCTTTCTCCTTTACAGCCAAACAACAACGTGCGTGGCCTGCTGTCACCATGGATACAAGGGCCCTCATTACTTTTCCGGTGTACATGCAAAATGCTCGAGCACATGCGACCCCCTTCAACACACACACAGATATAAACAAAAGGCTAGCATAACCTGTCAGCAGATACCTGTTTCCCGATGAAGTGAAAAAATATTTCAATTATTTCTTTGTCAGTGAGAACATGCCATTCACCTGCTGTGTGTAGGATTCTTTCTGCTCAACCTTGAGAACATCTTTCAGCAATCCGTTCATCTCGTTAGCTAATGGTTTACACCTATATCTTTGCACAAGCTTTATGCCAACCAATCATGGTGGGGGTGGGGGGGGGCCCTCGAGGGAAAAGATCTTCAGAGTTAATGCGTTAGTTAACCTGACCTGACACAACAGCAAAGAAAAATCATTCAGTAACAAAAGATCACCCTTAAGTTTGTCCACTCTCATCTTTTTTTCCCTCTCACTCTCTCTAAGAATTGACACTGAGAAAGACACTTACACTTGGAATAGTTTTATGTCTCCTGAAACAAGCAGTTAAAGAGACAGATTTATTAACAGGACGGCTAATTAGAGTCTTTTTGGGATTGTTTTCGCTAATAGATACGGCCAATTCAGTTGATCTACTAAGGATGAGCATGCAAATGAATACAGATGCAGTTTGCCTAATTACCACTGTGCAAGGGAAAACCCCATCTTCCCTCCTGATTGGAGATTTATAATGGTAGGGGCTTAAACGAAACATTTCAGTCAGATCATCATGAAATCGGGTAGAGATATGTGTAGAGATGTGGTGCTTGGGTGCAAAGCCCTTCAGCAGTCAGTGAATAACAGGAATGACTGTCAATGGCAGTGAATCATTCACCTTAGTAGAAAAATAATACTTAATCTAACACAATAACCCCATGCTCAGGATGAAGCGGGGATCCCGCTGTGCTGCCTCGGCTTGTCTGGACTAGCATTCGGAATTTTTGAAAGATACAAAATTCCGAGTCATGCCCTGATTTACTGAGGCGACAAAATAATATGGAATACGTTCGGTGTGTGTTTAGCATTCTTCTCTGTTTGCTGGTAAAATGTTTGGTTCTTTTTTATACAGAAGACACTCTTTCACAGTTTCTGGGAATGCTGTTTATTCAGACACATTTTGAGAGGCTTAATTTTAGCATATAATAATTTCATTTTGGGGAAAATGGGCTTCCACAGTTTTAATACCTGCCCCTTCAGTGGAATTCATTTGTTGACAGAATCAGTCCCGTCTCACAGTGGGGGCTGAATGAAGTTACAGGGGGTCAGGAAGCAATGAGAATATGTTGAGCCAACATACAGATGTAAATATGTTGAGGGAAATCTGCAGAAACAAGAAACAAAAATGTGTAGAGTGCAATGGTGCACATGTAGAGCGTATGTTGTAAATGTAATGAATACAATTTAGTTTTAATCGTTCCTGACTTTTCGGACGCACTGTGTTAGCACAGGAACCGTCCGGTGTTTTGCACCATTTAGGTAAACAAGAACTCTCATCTTGCATATTTATTAAGGTAAACAGGCAAGATGTGTGATTCTGCTCATGAAAAATGCACTTAGACCATGCTAATAAATTTGTTTCTTTTTGTTGAATGTCAAGTTGAAAATGATTTTACACACACAAACATCAGGACCTTTAATGGCAAAAGCTGGTCTGCACCAGGACAAAGTAAACCTGTACCACCATTAGGCATTAGTACACAACTGATACACTGCATTTCCTGAGGAAAAGCCCATGTAGCACACCTGCTGCTCATCTCTCCAGTCAAGCTAAGTAAAAGTCTGAACTTGGGAAGATATCCCAGGGTGACACGATGCGGCTCCTTGCATGTGGTCGTGTGTAACATGAAACAGCCTGTCAGTCAGCAGATGAGGGAGAAATCCAGCAAAGGAAGAACTAGAAGGTGAAGAAGTGTGTGTAACCGATCCGTGCCTGCTGGTATGTACAACTGAAATGCGCACACTCACACCCACACTCACACTAACCTTTTTCCATATTCCTAGCCCAACTTCCATCCGTCTGACCATCAGTTGAACTCGAACCTTCTTCATTCAGAGGTTTGTTTTTCTTGTGTGAACGCAAAAAAGCACAAAACGCAGCATGGCCGGCTGAGTCGTTGCTTGACCATGCTTGACACCGTGTTGAATTTTTTTTTCTTTGTTACAAGTCTGCATGTCATGCAACACAACATAACATGCCTTACATAACACCTTGTTGAGTAACCTTTATATGATATACAAGCCTGTATGGTGGGCGGTTGCTGTAAATGAGTCAGTTTGTCAACGTTATTGTCTGCATTCACACTAACACACATATTATTTTTTCAAATGGCCTCAAAGTACACAAATGTCAGGAAATCAGCAGTTGCTGAAATACAACAAGAACAATACCATATCTATCTATATATATACTGAGGCATGGGGTGTTGGTGTTCAGAAAGTGCTGAGATTTTCACACACATAACAGTCTCTAGAGTCAACAAAAAAGAAAAAGAAAAAAAAAGTGGCACATCTGATAATGGAGACTGGGTTGAGCCGGCAAAAAAAATGATATCATGACGATATCATGTTCCAGTCGCATAAGGTGTGTGAGGCTACACTGGCCACCAGTTCACCCGGAATGGAGGAGTTAAAGGTCGGAAAAACATCGGCTGGATTTTTTCCATTCCGTAAACTTTTAAAACAAGACAGAGGTGTTATGATAAGAATATTAATAGTTAATAATTTTCTGTTAAGGGTTGTGAGATGATATGATAACCGGAATGCTTTCGAAATGTTTCACGCTCTTCAGAGAAAACCACTTCCTTTCCTTTCCCAACCGTATTTAATATAAAGAGACCTGGAAAACAAAACATCACCAAAATACGTGAGGTACTGGAAGGAACAGAAACCTCTGCAGTTAAGCCTCCAATCAGTGTCAGCTCTGAATGAGTAAAAATAACTTGTGCTCTAGAGGATATTTATAGCTTGTGATTGTGGCTTTACTCACTTTTAATAGAATCCTGGCTTTTGCTGTTTGAGTTTTCCAGCCATGATACAAAACCCACTAGCAACCTTTTCAAGTAGAAGATAATGACTTTATAAGACTGAATTAAATTGCAAATGAATAGCTGAAGCAATTTCTATGTAATAGATTCAATTTCAGTTTTTGTTTTTTTCATTTCAATTTTCTTTTTAGCTTTATAGGAAAATTAACCTCACATTAATTAACCTTTCGCAGACGCCGTTGTTGTTTTGGTCACATATGTATCTTGTGCATGTTGCCTGATTAAAGACTAAAACAGACATCTTTAACCTTCCTAATTGGTCCTTTGAAGACACAAAGAAGAAGAAAATCTGAGGAGCGGTGCTCTGCAAAGGGAAAAAAAAGGAAGGAAAGCTCGTTAGGGTCCAAATCAAATGAAGCTATGGTGTGAGTGAGTTAAAGGCATCACGCTGATGTTCGATATCATGAGTGCGGATAATCATTCTGATAATGAACGTGTTAGCAAACTAGCTAACAGTTAACACTGCAAAGTCAGGTAGTTGTGGTTTAGCTAGCTAGCGAAAAAGGGTTACTCAAGATTTCATAGGTTAATTTTGTTAGCTCAGAACTCGAATCGTCTAAAACCATTCTTCACAGAAAGAGACTGATAAACCAAACAGGAGGTTTAAATCTAGCAACACACTTTCTTCCTAGCTAACCTCTTTGTAAGATACAGAACACAGCCTAAAGAAAAAGGGCAAAAGAAGAACAGACTCGTGACACTGACTAGCTTTCTTTGTTTGTCTCCAACTGATCAGAAAGGATTTCAAGTAGATGCCTTTTAAAGGTTTATGACTAGGAGTGGGTGGATTAAAAGGATTAAAATGTCTCCGTGATGTGGCTTTACAGAGAGATTGCGTGTACTGTGATGCTAAACACATTTTGTCAGTGTGCTGAAAACGCTCAGCCATAGCATCCCGAGTTGTTTCATGAAGCAGACGTTACTTCATTCGCTACTCCGGCTCACACTCTCCCTGACAGACGTTATACACGGACCGGCAATGACCAAAGGAGGCAGCTCTTTAGCTTGTGTTTCCTCCTCTGGTTCTTGTGGAAACATTAGGTTTAAGTTCTTACTTAGTGAACACTGCATAGAGTGTGTGCTGAGATCCAGATAACATGGAGAACGCGTGTGAGTGAAATGCTAGCGCATTCAACAGCTCTGAGTGTACAAATCCATAACCTCTGCATCCATAATAAATCTGAAACAGTCCTGCTGGGGTAAGAAGACTGTAGTGCGGTGTGGAAAAGTCGCACTTTCCCCTGTAATCATTATCAGCTAATCATAATTATTTGCCCTGATCGCCATTAACCTTAAGAGATTTACACTCACACATATACAGTAGGTAGTAAAATGTGGTTGATTATGAATAATCGATTATTCAAATCTCACTGTAGTCAATATTCACCCACTTATCACACACTTGGATCTATGGTCTGTGTATAAATGAGGTTTTGTTGTGTAACAGTGATAGCAGAATTGCATCTGTCTGCTGATGATGTTCGTGACGAGATCTGGCACACTTTGACAGAATCAGAACGTTATTTATATATTTTTATTTGCTACAATACATATTTCACTGTCCAGTAATCTATTTATGCTGCATTTCAGAAATATGTTTTCTATATTTACCCGAGTGCTGCATGCTGCAACCCGGAGGCAATGCATTAGGGATTTTAAACACCGGGTGCTCAGGTCGTATTCGTGAAAACGTGAAAAAGTCACTGAACACAAACGGTACAACAAAACAGAGTGTGAGTCTTTGGTGGCTAAGCAGATGCCATTTACAAAAGCATGAAAAGAGCTGCTTTATGCATTTAAACAAGATAATCTCCGAGGAAAACTTTGTACTCTCTGGTGTTGTGATGAGCAGAGCCTGACATATCTTCGGAAAAATAGATTCAATTATAATCGTCTTTGATCAAATTGGTCAGGATTCATTGAAGGAAATGTGGTGTTATCTGACTCTAATACAACACGTTAAAAATCTGACATTAACTCGTCTGCACCGCGCTGTAGCAGAACCGCAGGCTGAGATAGGGCTCAGTGTGTTCTGTGTTTAATATGGAGAAAAGGGGCTTTATTTAGGACAAGGAAGCTGCGTGTTGCTCGGGTTGTTTTAAACGTGACATTTTGACAAATGTCAGATCCAAAATTCAAGAGATTTTTCTGATGATTGGACTTCAGATTCAAAGTGGTGGTAAATTGAAAAATGACAGAAAATCCAATATGGCAGGAAATGAATATTGTGCTATTCATTGAACTTGAAGCGTGAATCAAAGGAATCAAATGAAAGAATCAAAAGGAAATGGAATTACATTTCAGTGACTTTGCTGTGTTGGTCACACTGGAGTGCTTGAGGGGGCGTATACCGAATCCGGTGAATAGTTATCAGAGATTGTCTTCTATCCCAATGTCAGATTTGCTAAAAATATCGCTAAAAAGGTTCTCCCACAGACACGCCTTACAGTAACAATACGACTCGGGCGACTCGAGTGAAAACCTCATTTCTTTCTACATATCCTCACTTTCTTCAATTCCAGCATTTAACAAGCATCCGAAAAACTTGACTCATCCTCATAAAGTAAAAGAAATCATACCATCAGTGTTCGGTCCCTAATAAGGAAGGAAAAATCATAACCATACAAAAACAAAGAAGAAGAAAAAGTATATATAATATCATTCATTTATTTTTTTATATAGATGGAAAGGAAGAGTATGGGTAGTGGTGGAAAATAAACAGTTGAGCCAGTGCAATATGCAATACATATTACTTATTAACAGACAATTAAAAGCACTTTAGGAGCTGCAATAACACTCACTGGTTTCATTTCATTTCATTTTAGATTTAATTTCATTAAATCCATAAACAATGTTCAGGCAAGAGAGAAACCTAATATTTATCTGTATTATTAATTAGTGAAACAATTTCCAATTCAGTGTCCTCATAGTAGAGATGTCAAATATAATTGCATGATTTGTAATTAAAATTTAAAGGGAAGAATCGTGTTTTGAGAGCACAAGATGACACCTCAGAGGTATGATTTATATGACTTAATTGTCAAATGAAGTCTTATTGATTATATACAATATATTAAAAGCTATATACACCCTAAACTGGGGCTTAAAAAAAGCAATCATAACTCATAATACATAATTTTGTATAGAATCAAAAGTTCTGGGGTGGAGTCAGACCAGATGTAAACAGAGTTGTCTCCGCCCCCTAAGTCAGTATATTAGGGTTAGGGCTTAGAGTCAGGTTTGCAGTATGAGTTGAATCAGATCCAGGTTCACCTCCTGGACGTTCGGCCCTGCAGTGAGGACCTGCATCTCGTGTGTTTGGGACAGTGAATCATGAGGTACAGGTTTGTGTGTGCCACGTCTTCTTTTTACAATTTAAAAAGCCAGAAAATATGTCAGTAGAAGGCTACTCTTTGTATAGACTTAAAGTGATCCGCTCCCAATTATGAGTGGCGTAAAATGCACTTAAGAGACAATTACATGATTAATCTCCACTGTTTGCACAGCAATTAATCGTCAGCCAAGTTGTGACAGGCTTATTCGCACCTTCGTGAGATCTGAATTTAGCTAATCACAGTGTCTGCTGCTGAAAGAACAGTGACAGGTGCTGCTTTTGTGCAAGAATGAAAAGCAAAGGCGAGCAACCCAAGCAGGAAAGAGTAGAAATATGGACAGTGAGAGGAAGTAATTTTGGGGGGGTTTTTGTTTTTTTTTCTGACAGATTCTGTTTGAAGGCAAACACTGCTTAGCTAGAGTGAGTGTTTGTAGTGGCAGACTAGCTAGCTTGCACATATTTGCATCATGGCTACTATCATGCATTCAGGCTCTGTCTCATACCACACAAACAAGTCCAAAAAACAGGGCATAGCCGAATCTTAAAGACCCTCGGCTAGTTTTTCAGCAGAGCCCACCAGGATTACATTACAGACACGCTGTCGACTGATATCTGCCTTCAAGATGAGACCAGCGTATCACTATATCATTATATCAGCATTAAACACGAAAGAATATGGTGTGAGAAGCATCAGTGTATATGTAATTTAATGTGTTAGCTGTTTCCTGTTCATTCCCATAGCCTATACTTATAAATATTTACATATTATATCTGCTTATCTATCATTATTATAGTTATGTGTATTTGCACAGCATCAGAGCTACCGTGTACCTTTTATAAGATGTGTTTTTAAAGGTATTTTTTCTAAGACTCCTGTTCAGATTAACAGGTTATGAAACTATATTTAGTGTGGGAATTAAATGTAGCAGGCGCTTACTGGTGTGCCTTGTGCAAACAAACACTAAAATGGACATTTAATGACACACAGCAAAATAAAAAGTGTTAGTACAGAATCTTCCTTCCTGAAACAAGAGTTTATCTAGTAAATAGTTTCTGGTAAGGAAAAATAAACGAAAGAAAGGGAAGAACAAATCTACAAGACAGCAGGAGTATAATTGGAAATCTCCATTATGTCTATTGAATATGTAATGAATATGATCTATTATTTGGATCAAGAGTAAAAGTGTGGAGGTGGAATAAAGAGCTGCAGTGCGAACCAGAGGCCAGGAGTTCTCACACTCAATATTCAAAATTAAAGATATTTAATGGACCGGTCATCAGTGTCAATAAGGGATGCTGCTTTATCATTTTATTCAGACTAAATATGAGAATGAGTGGACGTTTTTTGTTTTTTTTTTTTAAAAAGGAGATAGCGATACTACGATAATACAACAGTAACCCAGGACCTAATAACTTCCAATCCGGAGCCTCATGAAGCATTTTATGTAGCTGTGTTTATTAGGGGTGTAACGATACAGCGTGACATGATATATCTTTCCTTAAGAGCCGGCAAGGTTCCCATTTCGCTCCAAGCGGCATCATTCAACGCACATTATAGATTATAGACGTGATACACGACCAGGCGTTAAGAGTCAAGAAAAGCTTTTCGGTACTTTCATACGACGCCATCCCTGCACCTGAGATCACAAAGTGAACTGCTGTCATGTGCGTCACGCTCGCTTCACTCCTCCAAGACAGTGAATAAACATCACCTTTTAATGACTGCACTGTTAAAGCACCATTAAGAGGTTGTAAGGTTTGTAGGAAGAAACTAGTCCCCTGGTGGTCCCGAGGCAGGATCCTGCGGTTTCACGATTCCCGGGCAAGGAACTAACCCTGTCTCTGAGAGATTAACTCACAATGCCGGTCCCAACCCCGGATTAAATGGGCTGGTTGTGTCAGGAAGGGCATCCGGCGTAAAACCTGCGCCGAATCAAATATGCGGTCCGGACCATCCGCTGTGGCGACCCCGAACAGGGAGCAGCCAAAAGGACAACAAGAGAAGAGGCTCTGTTCCACAGAGAACAGTTTTATTTGTTGAAGTCAGTATGTGTAAGACATTGTGTAAAATGTGATGAGGCACCAGCAAACTGTTCATTTTGTTCCTGCAAATAAAACGCTGTAAAGTCTGTCTGATTGGTAAGTGAATGTTTTTCTTGTTCTTTTTGGGGGTTTTTTTCTCCCTTTCTTGTATGACAGCAGAGGAACTGCTGAAGTTGTGGCTCATCTACATGTCAACATTTTGTGCATTCTGAAATGCTTTTCTGATCATCACGGTGATAACGAGTAGTTATTTGAGTTACCGAAGCCTTCGTTGACAGTTTAGACCAGTCTAGCCTTTGTCCTCTAACCTCTCGCTCATCAGCAATGTCTTTCTACGTGCAGAATTTTTGCTCACTGGCTGTTTTTATGCCTCCAATTTTGAAATACTCAAACCAGCCTATCTGAAATATTCAAACCAGCCTATCTGTTACCGACAGTGATGTCAAAGTCACTCCATTTTGATGTTTAAAGCTCTTGGCCTGTAACTGCATGATTTTATTTTATTTTATGCTTGTACCGCTGCCACATGATTGCCTGATTGGATAATTTCATGAATGATAAAGGTTACAGGGGTTCCTAATAAAGTGGCTCGGTAGTGTCTATTCCTTTCCTCTACATTTATTTTTGTAAGATATAAAGTGGACCCAGAGAGACTTTATTTGCACTGAGTTCTGTTTTATCTACCTACACTACATTTCATTAAATTTGAAGTGGCACAACAGTATAAGCGTTCGGCTAAGCAGCGGGAGAGTGTGAAAGTTGGCTCTGCCGCAGCCATCTGTGAGTCAGGAATTTAAGAACCCATAATTGGCCTTGAGTCTCTGGGTGGGTAGGATGTCCTTCCTCTCTCCCTTGTTGATCAGAGTGAAGATAGCGAAATCGATTGCGGGGGTCTGTTAGCTCATGTATATAGTTAATGCTTTCCTCCAAGCGCGCCCGGTGCCTATGAGCAGCGGCTCAAAATGAAGCAGTGTCTGGGTTCAGGAAGTCTGAAATAAACATGGAGAAATGATGGAGCTCTGATTTTTGGTTTATGTGTGAGATTCCAAGTTCTTACAGAGTAGGAATACGCCACTAAAATATGGAATGGTCCAGTTCTTGCTTAAAAAGTGCGACTGAATGGTAGAAAGAGTCGACCCTTCATGCTTGACCATTGCTTTATGATTAATAGTTTCACACCAGCGCTGCACGTTTCCACCTGTGAGTAGCACATCGGACTCGAAACAGAGGCGACATGTTTGTTTTGAATTTGTCACTGAGAATAAGTGTATGCTTCTCCGTCTTCTTGTCTCTTCACTCATCAGACCAGAGGGATCAAGCTGACAGGAGTGGATATAGATGTGGCTTTCTGCTGTTGAAGCACTTCCTCCCTAAGGGTCAAAGTATGATGGGTTGAGCTGCTTTTCTGCTCACTAGGATTGCAAAGAGTGGTTATTTGGCTTGCTGTAGTCAAGCTTAATCTCGACTGTCCATTCTTCTCTGACCTCTCTCATCAGGGCATTTCCTGCCTGCAGAACTGCTGCTGAATGGATGTCATTTTTGTGCATAAATAAAATAAAAAATCTCTGAAAGTCTGAGAAACCTCACTCCACTTTGCTACAGTATGTATTTTTTTTTTTTTGAGTGCATGTTGTATCGCATGTAAATCAAGTAAATTATACCACACAAACCTTGTCAAATCTGATGCAATTCCAGTCCAGTCCAGACCGTGGATTTCCTTTCACACTGTACTTCAGCAGATGGTTTGGAATGAAACAGTAACTGGAAGACATTTACGTGTCCTGCTTCTTTCACAGGCTTTTATATTTAGTGTTTAATATATGAGGTTCAGTAGGCTTCTGAAGAGATGACTCACTTGTCCAGTCGAAAACACATCATTTGACTGTAATTTGTTTCTTTCCAAAGCATCTGGTACCGAAAGAGAAAATACAGACTGAGTGGGATGGGGGTCAGTTTGGGGTTAGTATGTTAAAGCAAAGCTGAAAAAGCGAGGGTTTTGTTTCTTACAAACCCTGCCACCACAGAGCTATTCAAACAACATGTGTCGCTTGCAGATCTGATGGAATTAGGTTTCTGGTCTAATTATTCAAGCATCCCAACAGGCTTCACTTGTGCCAGCACTGTTTCATGTCATCTAAGTGGGGGGCATATTTACATGTGTGTGGCTGAAGTGGAGCGCTCTGCGGGTTACAACAGTGGGAGGCGGAATAAACACAAGGCAACAGTATTTCCACAGGAAAGAAAAAAAAATACCTTATTATTCAAATGTGTGTGTGAGGAAACTGCACAAAGTCAAACTCCTGTCAGAAATCCACTTCATTATTAGACACTACATATTATACCTAATAGCAATTAAATTCTTGTGTCTCTCACGGTTAATCATCACAGTAAATATTTGTACCAGATTATGATGGGACGAGAGTTCCAGGTGGTGTTTGACGGAGAAACGAGTTATTATTTTTTACTTATTTTTTACTTTTTACTTTATTAGCTATAATAATTGCTATAATCCACAATAGCTATAATCAACAATAGTTACAATAACAATCCCACCCTGGGATTGGTTTAAATGACCACACTTGCTGCCTGCTCAGTTTGACTGCCCTCACACCCTTAAGAGTTACTATCCCGAGCTTTAAGAACTGTCAGGGACATGCTTTAAATTGTATTTGTTATGTTCTCATAGCCTTAGGATTATAGCATACTTTCTGTATACACCAGGCATGATATCTGCCTACCACATCACGCACATTGCCCTGCCACCTCAGGCACTTTTTCCCCAGAGCAGCTTAACTGCCACGTTTCTCCAACAGTCTCACCTACGCTAGGTGCTATATACATGGTGTTAATGTAGAATATCACATCAGCCAGCATGCTCTGAAGTACAGTTATGTTCGTGAGGGAATACGAGTGTCTTGCTATGATTTGCATTAAATACGTTTTGTTTGAAACCAGCAGTAATGAGTTTTTACCATCACCGGGGGGGGGGGTTGCCATGGTAACTCAGTGACGAATCACCAAACACAGGCCTAGCTGACTCTTAGCAGACATGTGTTTTTTTTAGAAGACGTTTATGAGGAGTCGTGAATATAATAATATATAATATAGTTAATAATATATTAACTAATGCAAATTATTAATTGTTTTCATAAAGGGTTCCAATAATTATGGAAAGCACTGCATGTATGTTTATGTCGAGTATAGAGTGCTGCAGGCAGCTTTTTACAAGCTCACACATAAGCTTTAAAATAGGAAAATATGTACAAACACTTGAAAGCATCCCACAGCGGTACAAAGCAGAAAGCACGCTGAATCTGTGTCCACACATGACCCTGTGTCACAGACAGTAAAAGAAAGACAGAAAGAAAGCAAAACAGAAATAAAGAAAGTCTCCGGGTAATGTCTGTTTATCCGGGCATGTGCATGCACTGTGGGCTCTCTGTATTGAAAGTGAAGTTAGAGAAAAAGGAGTACAGGATATGAGAGCAGACAGAGGGTTGCAAGAGGAACGATTTAAATGACAGATCTTGAACATGTCTTTCCTTCTGTTTCCAAATGTATGTTTTGGTTACCATCCTCATACTGATCTGATTAGGCTTGATATGGATTCAATATACAAAAAAAATCAAACAAGACAAGGCAAAGTGTCAATAGTCATGTTGGGTTTAAAAGATATATCAATCTTGTTAGAAGTTCTTATTAAAGTTTTGGACAATGGCCTTTGTTTTAAAATATGTACCCTGCACACTTTCAACTAGCATCTATGTTAATTGATAGACTATATCATAGTCTAATATCAAGTTGTCTTTATTTGTCACATATACATTACTGCACAGTGAAATTCCATGTTCGCATAGCCCATCCTTGGGGGTTGGGATCAGAGTGCAGGTTAGCCATGATGCAGCACATCTGGAGCAGGGTGGGTTGGGGGCCTTGCTTAAGGTCCCAATGCTGGCACCTTGGCAGTGCTGGGGCCTGAACCCAGATTCTCCAGTCAACAACCCAGAGCTTTAACCACTTGAGCTACCACCACCCCGTGGACACAAATTACCCATGAATGCAATTTATCCTCTGCAAATAATACAAAATGCTGCTGTGTGACTTGTTTTCAATCTGCCTAAGTTCTCCCACACCACCCCACTGCTGCTCCTACAGTGGCTTCCGGTAGCTCAAAACACTGATGCTTGCCTACAAAGCCAAAAATGGACCAGCTCCCTCTTACCTCAAAGCTCTTATTACTCCTCACACTGCACCTTGCTCCATCAGATCTACTAGCACTGCTCCACTGGTCCCACCATCTCTCAGGGTAAGAGGTAGGTAAGCGTCTAGACTCTCCTCTGTTCTGGCACCAAGGTGGTGGACTGAACTTCCCCTAGATGTCCGAGTCACTGACCGTCTTCAAAAGACAGATGAAGACCTACCTCTTCCTGAAACACTTAAACTAGCTCTTATTTTCCCTGTATGTTTTATGTATTGTTTTAGGTTGAGGGTATCCTAAGTCTGTGACTATCGATAAACGACATGGAAGTCAGCTACTTGCGAAGAAATAAAGCAGATACATATGACTCGTACATTGCTCACTAGATAATGCTACACTAAACTATGGCTCACATTTGATGCAGGTATCATGGTAAAAAAGAGGACAGCCAAAGTGAGTCAGATGAGCACTCTTTACATCCGTGATGAGCAGAAAAGCATCTCAGATCCCGAGGAGGATGGTCTACAACAGCAAAAGACCACATCAGGTTCCACTCATATCAGTGGAAAACAGAAATCTGAGGCTGGACAGTTGAAGTGAAGAATACTTTAAGTCACAAAGATTCATTCTGATCTTTGATGTAAACATTAACTGAAGCTCTTGACGTGAATCTGCATCGTTTTATGGACAGCGCTGCCTATTGGCTAATTGGATAAACGCATAAATCATCAAGTGTACAGGTGTTCCTATTCAGGCGGATGTATCGAATTAGGGGCAGGTATAAAACTTGTCTGGGACACTATGTCGTGTTTCGCCATTACATATTTAATTTAGAAAATAAAGAACCAACCATCCATCTACATTATTTAGCTGTTGTCAAGCTACTTGTTTGTTTTTCAGCAGGCCGACAAATTACAGCTGAGACAAGCTATTTAACTTTAATCTGCGTGCAACAGAGAGAGTAGTGTCTCAAATCGGGTGTGTCTTAAATCGACCTCTTGCTGCAAATGTAGTGATTTAACTGGACCTTCATCAGTCTAAGGTGTCTCGATGTAGAAATTAGTTTTTATCATTTTTTTGATAATCGGGAAGTAATCAGGAAGTAGAGCTAGTTCTCCTGATTCTGAGATCTGACATTTTGGTACATTTCAGAATTCATCCTGCTGTCTGCAATCAAATCATTAATACAGACAGAGCGAATGAGTCAGTGAGTGAGTCAGTGAGGCGGCGAAGCAGCCAAACACGACCGTGCCACCGATTCTTGATGAGGTGCTGTGCCTCGGATCATGAGCGCATCCCATTTTTTTTTCACACTTCCCTCTTTTTATTCGGCAGGTACAGGTTAATCTTCATCTCATCAGCCTGTAACACTTTATCCCGGAATTCAATAAGAGCTTTTTGTGCACTTTTTAGAAAATCTGGCCATCCATTTCTCGAGGCTGTAACTACTTGTGCTAAACACACAGATCAGAATGGGCAATTCTGGTCTTAATGGCATTCCATGGCACGTTTACTCTTTTATGCAGGACAGCATCTTGCTCTGAAACAGTTTTACTCCATGAATCCTGAGTTCTTCAATCACGCTACTGGAATTTTTCATGACCTAGCAAGATTTGGACATTTGTGCTTCTTAAAAAAGTTGGTTTATTAGCTTTGTGAAGATCTGCTTTAATGATTTTTTTTAATTTGTCCTTTCCAGATTCAAATGCCACATCCATAATCAAATGGATTTATTGTCAGCTTTCTTGTGAAATGAGCTAATAATGAAATAACTGAGCAGCTAATATACCTATTGAAACTGGCATGTTAGTACTGTGAGATCTTGTGCAACATGAAACATGTATAGGGTCTGATGATAGATTTGCGTTCAATTTTGGAGGGGGGGGGGGGGGGTGTTTGGGGGTGAGGTGTGTGTTAGGAAGTGTTAGGTAGCATGTCCAGACATATGTAACAGGAAGCTGGTTGCAGGTTATGATTTAGTCAATACTTTTTTTGATTATTTATCTGTTAACATGCTCAGTCGCGACTGTAAATAAACCTAACAAGTTATTAGCAGTAACTATGCTTATTAATCAAATTAAAATGAATGTATATAAACTAGACACGCATGTGCTGCTTTTCAAACCACAGTGGAAATGCTTACTGAATTCTTGTATAGTTTGACTGTTTGGCAAATATGGACAAGAAAATTGGAGATGCATCAGAGAAAAGTGTCCTGTTGTTCTGCTATGAAGTCAGACATTGTCTATTAAGGTTCATATAAGATGAAAAATAAGGTGAAATGGAAACACGTTATGAGAAACAAAGCAATTTTTTTGTCAAACTTAAAGTTGCAGATACAAGGTGTTTCTGTCAGACATTGAAATCGTCCAACTTTATAGCAATCAGGGAAATTGGACTCTACCAGCAATTTCTAATACCTAATAATCGTCTCAAGCCTTCAGCATCATCAAACAACAAGCTGGTTCATGACGAATGAATTTCATGAACATTCATGCATACGGAAATATTCTGCTCTGTTACTTTCTTTCAGCTCTTTCACGCTTGCCATAAAAAATTCAATAATTAATATAATTTTGTGAATTTCCACTGCTGGAAACTAAACTAAAAAGCAAAAAAGTCACAGGTCTCCTCTGAGAACCTCTGTAGTAAAAAAAACCAAAAAAAAAAACCAGACTCTTTAAAGTTGATCTGAAATGTTAAGCAGAGTCGCAGATGGTTCTTTGCTGCAACGCCATCTTTGCTATGACAGCATCTGTCTCCGCCCACTCCAACTAGCATCATATCGGCTTCTCGATCTATCAGTACAGGAACCAGCAACATCATTCTATGGAAAGATATTTTCCATCCCCCCTAAACTGCCTGGTAGAATCTGACAGACTGCATTTATGCAGCTATTGAATGTCACGCATGCCATCCATCTCAACCTCGACAGCACAGCAGGGTGTGGAGGGAATATAAGATTAAGAACACAGAGGTGCCTCAAGGTGCAACACTATGAACAAAGCTGTTTGGAGCCTTAACAGCAAAGCAACTTATTACAGGCTGAGTGTCTCTGCTTCGGCAGATGAGTCAAGCTAAAATATATCTTAATCTTTTTAATCTTGTTGTGGGTCATGGGCATTAGCAGGCAGCTGGAAACGTTCAGGTGGAGCTAATCTGATCTATGAGTGGCACATTATCACTCAGATGAGCGGCACTTGCTAGCCTAGGGGAGATCAGATATCACTTAGCAGGCAGAGCCGCTCTCTGAGCCACTGCAGTGCGCCTTCATCCGACGAGACACAGAGACTGCCGAGCAACAATAACCCCTCTCTACACCTGAACCCTACTATAGCGCATGCAAGATGGCTCTGACGGTGTGGCTTGCTAAGACGGCCTCGGGCAGAGCGGTGCAGCTGGCACCAGAGAGCTTCCATGCTGCCTTCAAAGTGTGGCCCACGATTAAATACTCTTCCCGGAGTGCACTCGAAAGGAGAGAATGATTTATGTTCACTGAATCTGAAAGGTCTCTAAGCTCGCAGTGCAGACCAAATCTCCTCCCTGCTGAGAATTTGTTTAGCTGAGATGCTAAATCTAAAGCTCTTGTGTGCTTAAGTTTACTAATTAATGGCAAGGAATGTTCGGGGCACAGAGAAATACAAATACAAATATTTTTAGACTTGTAAACAGGATGTAGGAAGCAACGTGTCATTAGGCAGTTCACCGTCAGGTATCTAAATGACTCTGCAGCAGCAGTTTGGAGATAAGCGGGGAAGCTGCTAATTGGATCCCGGCGAGTCACATGACTGCGTCTGGAAGCATGTGGACTGACAAATCGCTAGCAATCATTCTAGCAGGGGGAGGTCATTCCGCATACATCGGTGTCGAATTAACGTTGTAGAACGAAGATGGATGCGCAGCCAGTGGCAGGCAGTTTACAGCATGGCATCAGGCTGATGTAATAAAGCTTATTAAATGAATAGACAGAGCTAAAAATGAATGGGCACAGATGGGCAGGAAAACAGCAGCGCTGGGTGGCCACGCCGTGCAGTTCGTTCAAGCAAACATAAACTGTATAGATGTAGAGAGAAACTGTCATGCAGGGACTGCCGGATTGGCATCACCAACATGCTTGGAGGCAAACGATGGTGTAGCAAAGTGTGACCATTTGGCTGTGGCAGGTGATGCAGAGTCCCAGCTCAGAGACGATGGACAGCTAGACAGCTGCTAAAAATCGCTGGATATACAAGCGGCCGTCAGCTCAGCACCCGTCAGTCTGGCATAAATCTCCTGTTAGGTGCTGCACACCAAGACTGACGGCCTGAGGAGGCACTGGAGTGAGCGATGCTTAATCACCCTGCCTCTATTGTTCTGCCATAGCCGAGGCCACTGTGTCCCCTACAACCCCACCATATAGTAAGTGGCCCTCTCTCTCTCTCTCTCTCTCACGCGCACACACACACACACTAACCCTCAACTCTCCTTTCTCACACTCTCTCTCTCATGCACACACACACACACGCTAACCCTCAACTCTCCTTTCTCACACTCTCTCTCTCTCTCTCTCTCATGCACACACACACACACACACTAACCCTCAACTCTCCTTTCTCACACTCTCTCTCTCATGCACACACACACACACACACACACGCTAACCCTCAACTCTCCTTTCTCACACTCTCTCTCTCTCTCTCTCTCTCTCTCTCATGCACACACACACACACACTCTAACCCTCAACTCTCCTTTCTCAAACTCTCTCTCTCTCTCTCTCATGCACACACACACACATGCTAACCCTCAACTCTCCTTTCTCGCACTCTCTCTCTCTCTCTCTCTCTCTCTCTCTCTCACTCTCTCCCTGTGTGCTTTCTACTTTCCTAACTGTGTCCCTTGCGTGTGGTGTAGAGAGGTCAGTGACTTTGGCTGCCGCAGTGTACAGTTACGTACTCCTGAAGCTGGCAGGAATAACACCTCCGCTCTATTGGATCTACCATGAACACACACACACACACACACTTGTCCCAGTCTCCCTCAGGATTACAAAATAGAGACAAGTGCTCTGTTTTTCATTTTAGGCTACGGATCTTTATATAATCGATTTCTGGACAACTGTTCAATATCTGGCATGGCTCCCTTGAATACGTCAGTGGATCCTGGACACGCAGTCGGCTTGCGGCTTGTGGCAATTCTGTGATAGCAAAAGGACACGCAATATGCAAAGCTGGCCTGGTTACGTCCATCTGCTAAGCTGGGATCAGGTCACGTGGCTGAAGTTGTAGGTTTAGCAAGCAGATCCCATGTAAGGAAAAACAGTCAGTTACCTCTCTCTCTGTCGCTCTCTCTCTCTCTCTCTCTCTCTCTGTGCTTGCATCTGGCATCCTGATGTGCTTGGTAATGCCAGATAATTATCTACATTATCTGTTGCTGCTCACCCGATTTACCCACAAACATTCCGAAGGAGTAGTGAGCTCCTTTAATTACCTATTTCCTCCTACGTTCCCTCAGGAATCACCCGAAATAAACCAGGGATTCGTCATAACGCAAGCCGTGGTCATACTGCAGCATAAGTGGAGTGGGCAGAATCTTATAGACAGAGCAATGTAATTTGGACAACACGATGTAAGCCTCTGAATTACACGCTGCTTGGGCAATTTGCGAGTTTGACCTGGACCTTCACTAATGATAAGCACTTCAGTAGCCTTAATCGCCATGCTCACGCCATCTACGCTGGACGTGCACTGCGTTTCAAAGCTCGTCTTCAACCTCGGGTGCATTAACTATAGATTTGAGTAAACAACGTTAACTCCGATGATAGAAACGGAAAGGAAAAAGTAGTCCAGGGGTGAAAAAGACAGACGATGACGACCTCAGCAATGACCTTTTTCCCAATCATCATCTGGATAAGCAATGAATTGCTTTGTTTTTGTTTTTTCAGGCTGAGTCATGCGTCAGGCCAGATTAACAAGATACCCAGCTACTGGGTTCTGCATTGCCCTAAGAGACACACTGTGTGTGTGTGTGTGTGCGCGTGCGTGTGTGTGTGGAGAGAGAGAAAGAGAGAGAGAGAGAATGAGAGCGACCTTGATGTTCAGGGACAACAGACTGTGTGTGGGTATTGTGGGCTGAAATGGTGAGCACATGGCCTGTGACCACAGCCAGGCTTGAGTTCTGAGCTCAGGCCCCAGGAGTGGCTTTTACAGACATCGGTAATTACCACCGTCAGTTCACACTTACTCTGGTGTTGGTCACATGACCCCACCTCTGTGATATGGCTTCTTCTCTCCCTTATCATGACTAGTGCTGCTGCAAAAACAAAAAAGGAGGAGCTTCAAGAATGAAGCTTGAGAGGTATGGTAGGCATGGGCAGCCTTCTGCAGAGGAAAAAAGGGGAGGTAGTGTGAGCATCCCAGAATGCATGCATTAACTACTCTATCACTATCGTTGAGTCGCAATGGAGCTGCAGGGGGGGAGAGAAAGCGAGGGAGAGAGAGAGAGAAACGGGGGGGGGCAGATGGAAAAGGAAAGAGACTCAGAAATGCATGTTTGAGAGATCTGTGTGTAAATGTTGAAAGAGAGAGAGAGAGAGAGAGAGAGAGCGAGAGCGAGAGAAGCAGTCAAAATGTATAAAGAGTGCTCCATATGGGTAACGCTGAACGTGAGATGCTTTTCTTATAGTGCTAAACACAAAAAAAGGGAGGTGGTGAGTGAGACGTGTAAAAGGTGTGGTGCTCTCTAAGGCAATTTTGTGCCTTAGAAGCTGTCAATGTATGCGCAGAGATGGGTACGTTTCAGAAATGTTTGAGAAAGAAACTGCCTGTAATTCTCATGCTGAAAGGGAGACACAAGCATGCAGTCAAGATCTCTCCATATCAGTGGTGCTGAACATGAGGGACTTTACTCACAGGTAAATAAATAAAGAGATGTCTTTATGAATTGTGCTGAAAAAGAAAACCAGGCATGGAATTGGACACCTAGAGTTTTTCATGTAGGTTATACTGAGCTTTCCATACTGGTGGTGTTGAACATAAGGGGCTTTCTTTTTGGGTGGTGCCAAAGAGATAACGGTCTTTCTGGGTGGTGCTGTAAAAGGAGAGACAAGAATGCACTTCTTCCCAAAGAGATAATACAAAACCTTATGGCCTGTCATTATTGGTGGTGGTAAATTTGGGTGCAGCCAAAAATAAGTAGTTGTCATAATGGGTGGTGGGTAGAGATTTCCATATAGATGACCCTGAGTTCTAAGAGTGCTCCTTATGGGTGTTGCCAAGCACACTCTACATCGGTAATACAGAAATTTAGGAGCTGTACTTATGGGTAGTGCTGAATGTAAGGGGATTCCTTTATTAATGCTGTTAAACACAAATAGCCACCCTTCTGAATAGTGATGAACATAAGGGGTTTTCTGAAAATAAATAGCTAATGGGTGGTGCTGAATGAAGAGGCTTGGTGAAGAAGAGAAATGAGTACTATAAGATACAGTAGATAGGTAGTTATTGCTGTACCTTATGAACTGTCTATATAGGCAGTATTAAATAGCACTAAAATGTCCATAATGTTTAAAAAGAGAAACAGTATGTCTACATACATGAAGAGATCACCACATGGGCCCTTGTAGGTGGTGCTGAACAAGAGGAGTTGTCCTTATAGTTGGAGCTGAACAAGAGGAGCTGTCCTTATGGGTGTTGCTGAACAAGAGAAGCTGTCCTTATGGGTGGTGCTGTACAAGAGGAGCTGTCTTTAAATGTGGTTCTGAACAAGAGAAGCTGTGCTTATTGGTGGTGGTGAACAAAGAGGAGCTGTCCTTATGGGTGGTGCTGAACGAGAGGAGCTGTCCTTATAGTCGGTGCTGAACAAGAGGAGCTGTCCTTATAGTCGGTGCTGAACGAGAGGAGCTGTCCCTATAGGTGGTGCTGAACAAGAGGCGCTGTCCTTATAGGTGGTGCTGAAAAAGAGGAGCTGTACTTATTGGTGGTGCTGAACAAGAGGAGCTGTCCTTATAGGTAGTGCTGAACAACAAGAGCTGCCCTTATATGTGGTGCTGAACAAGAGGAGTTGGGTGCTGTTGAACAAGAACAGACTCTCCTTGTGGGTGAATAAAAGGAAAGAACACTGTAAGACACAGTAGGTAGGCAGGTACATAGGTAACGCTAGATCTTAGGAGTAGTCTATATGAGTAGTGTTAAAAATCTAGACATGCCTGAAAAATGTTTAAAAAAGTTGGCCAGTATGTTATTGTCTATAAAGAGAAACACTGAGTCAAGACACATAAAGCGATCACCACATGGGTGGCTCCCCTTATTGCTGGAGTTGTAGAAGTTATAACTGGACAAGTAAAGAGCTCTCCATATAGATGGCATTAAACATGAGCAGCTGTCCTATGGGTGGTGCGGATTATGTGGAGCTGTCCTTATGGGTGGTGATGAACATGAGGAGCTGTCCTTGTTGGTGGAGCTGAAAAGAGGCTGGCATGCAGTGAGACGTGTAAGAAGCTG